>NC_136496.1:105855686-105938186 GCF_053919585.1 Euprymna scolopes | reverse complement strand
CTATCACTAAAACTCGTGACAGAAAGTAAAGAACCACTGATGTAAGGAAAACTATTCTCATCACCTCCGTCATCTCTCTCTCTCTCCCTGTCTATCTCTCTCTTTCTCTCTCTTGCACACAGTATGTAAAGTTTATATTCTGTCCTTTTACAATACATCATTGACATTTTACTTACATCCTTTACAGGAGGCTAGACATAAAGTTAAATATGACTTTGATGAATGTGTTTCTGTTCGCAGGTTTTCAGCCTGTGTGCTGAGTTCGAATCCAGTTCGTTCCACAAAAACTCTTGAAACATTTATGAAGTTTATGTTCTGTCCTTTTAATTAAACCATTGTTATGTTGTATCCAATAAGTATTGGCGTGTTGCTGGGGTCAATTTTAATTCGAAAGAGAATCCACCCTTAAAGAGGATCATGGAATAGCTGCCTCAGTCACGGGGGAGGGGGGTTGAACGTAGAACACACAAGGTATATGGCTGAACGTACACGTATTTTATTTAGTTGAAACTTATGAGACATTAGATCTCCCCTGAGAAAGGGGAGGTAATGTAAAAATTGAACAAACTCAGCCGTCAGGTTCACAACATTATGATAACCAAATTCTTTCTGACGGCTGTTTGCCAGGTACACTACTAAGTTTGTTCAATTTTTACATTACCTCTCCTTTCTCAGGGGAGGTCTAATGTCTCATAAGTTTTTTTTTTTTATTATTTTACTTTGGTTAATTTCCAAAGATCAAGGGAGCTAACTCCGACCTGGAGCTAACACCTGATTTCATTAGGTTGGTTGGTTGGTTGTTATTGTTTTACGGCATATCAACCCTTTTCGGGTTATTTAATGCCGAATCCAAAGATTTTGAAGAAAAACTTTTTTTAATAGAATATGTTTGTTGTTTTCACGTCGGTTTCTATTTAACCCATAGTTGGGATCCTAACAAGTACTACCACTCCGGGCCAGAGTGGACCTGGGAGCAATGGTAATTAAAGGGTGGCTCCACACTCCCAGAAGCCCACAAGCTTGGGCCTCACCACTGGATATAGTTTAAGGTCATATCCATGACCCCCATTGAGGGACTTTTACTCTCTGCAGGGGGGCAGTTGGCGTATTCTAATGCCCCACCGACAGGGCCATGATTTCATTAGGATTTGAATTTATGTCCAAAAGTTCTTTTAAGAATAGATGCTGTTCTTTTTATGACTGCTATCTGTATTTCGTACCAGCTAGATCTTCCAGGAATTGTCTCCAAGTATTTCTTAAGATTTTTTTCTTTAGGCCAATTACTCCTATCACAACTGGTATTGTGTTGATTTCTTTAAGGGACTATGCCCTTTTTAAATCATACTTTAGGTCCTGATATTTTGTTATCGTTTTCCGTTCAGGATAAACCACAGCAAGTCTAATCAGGAAATGACAGACAACAAATTGTTGATAACTCAATGTTGATTTGGAATAATTAATGTGTTTTTTATATCAAATATCGACTGTACTGATACGACACTCATCCTAAGATGGTTAAAACGACTTCTTCCGAAAGAAAAAGTTTCATGGGCATATCGGTCCCCGATCGCTTGTATATCTGATCAAGGGAAATTATGTTAGGCTTATGCAGTTCTTACAGGGAAGTGTTGACGTTTTCCTACATACAGCGCCTGGTATTCCCAAATAGTCACCTGTCTGGTACTACCCAGACTCAGCGTTGCTTAACTTCGATAATCTAACGAAAACCGGTATGTCAACGTGATTATGTCGTATATCAAATGCAAAGTAAGAAATCTTTTATTAGGGTTGCCACTCATCAAGGCCATCAAAGGTGCGGATTAATGAGACGAGAATGATTGCCAGTCGAAGGACGAAGAACACTATGGGAGTGGACTGTTAACGTTGATATAAACTGCGATTGATTGGTTATGGGAGAGTCCGTGATAAAAATTTGTTGACATTGAATTTTAAGACGATAGGGAAGCAATTTTGCGGTAATGTGTTCCACAGATGATAAACCCTTGCCAAAAGCTATGCCATTAAAATTACGCCCGACGCTAGATACATAGACGGAGGGAAATAAATCAGTTTTAAAGCTCAGTCGATCAGCTCTCATGGAAATAGCGATAGAGTAGTGTAAATTGTCATAATATCGCTACTATCAATTCAGAGTGGAATAGCTAAGATGGTAGGTCTTTTTATATATGGAGCGCACAACCTATCAAGGCCAAAAGCTACTCGAGGATAAGCATTAATGATATCATCAGTTGGATGATGAACAGTACTATGAGAGGATAAAAAAAAACGATGTACGAAATAGATTAAAATTTGACTACTTAAAGGGACAAGCCATAAAATTCAGGTTAATACTTGTTGAAAACTTAAAAATATTTTTTTAATTTTTGAGATGAGGATTGATAATTTGTATTATTTGAATTATTCAGACTACTGTTTTTATCTGAAATTTTATTGTCACAACGTTTCGGTTGATGTAACCCTCGACCTTCTTCAGGTGTATCTTGTCGAACTCCGGAATCTTTTTGTCAAACTGAAATCCTTGAAGGTAGCATGACTTGGATGCCATCAGTTAGAATCGAAACCAAAATCAATTATCGCTCGAACGTGTTCCCTATCGTTTAAGCTATCGACAGATAAATAAGAAATATTTAAAATTAAAGCTACGAATGAATTTGTGCATGCGCAAAAGTAATAGAAATATTTCGGCAAGTTGAAATGGATATTTTGCATTTCAATTTGCCGACATATTTCTGTACTCGTTATTCATCCAAACAAAGTTTTCTCTTGTCATAAACAAGCTTGGTATATGATTACTATTTCCTGTTAATTTCAGTGTGATATGACCAGTAGTTTAAGAGTTTATCGGTTAAATATTTTCACACACACATACATACATCTACTGTTTAATTTATATAGGCATAGATTATTTGGATTGTTCGAACTATTGTTTCCATCTTTCTTATTGCTCATTATTCATACAACGTTTCAACTGATGTAACCTCCGATCTTTTTTTTTAGGTATTTCTTGACAACTACTCCTATTGCGAATAATAGAAAAATGTTTTTATCCTTTTTAGTGACGAACCATTGTTGTTACAATTAAAATGTGTGATGCGTTTAAAAAATTGAAACAGCATCGAATTGTTTCCATTTTTGTAATAATTTGTATTGATTTGATATATTTATGACTTTTTTTAGATTCTTTCACCCACTAATTAAAATAAGAGTCATCGTCAAGGTACATCCGAAGAAGGTCGGAGTTTATATCAGTTAAAACGTCGTAAGAATCACACCCAGAATGAGAACACTAGTTCGAACAATCCAAATAATACAGGTCCTGGATATGACCTTAAACCATATCCAGTGGTGAGGCCCCAGCTTGCGGGCTTTGGGGAGTGTGGAGCCACCCTTTAATTACCATTGCTCCCAGGTCCACTCTGACCCGGAGTGGTAGTACCTGTTAGGGTTCCAACTATGGGTTGAATAGAAACCGACTTGAAAACAACAAATATATTCTATTAAAAATTGTTTCTTCAAAATCTTAGGATTCGGCATTAAATAACCCGAAAAGGGTTGATATGCCGTAAAACAAAAACAACCAACCAACCAACCAACCAACCAACCAACCAAATAATACAAGTTATCAATCCTCGTCTCCAAAATTCAGAAAGAGGTATATCATCGTTTATGAATTTTCAATTGAAATTAAAATGGTAAAGGTTGTCACCCAACGGTCACGGGCACGTCAAGTATATTGTTATATTATGTGTTATTCAAGTTTGGTTGTAATACCAGTAAGATTAATCCAGCTTAGTTGGTTGTTATGTTTTATGGTTTATGGCATATCAATCCTTTTCGGTTTATTTGATAGCGGATCCAATAATTTTAGAAAAAGGTTTTTACGTTTTAAGTTCTTTATATCCTCTAATATTTATTCATGGTGTTTAGTTTGGTTGTTTTGTTTTGCGGCATAATCAACCTTTTTCAGGTTATTTGTATTATTATTCATCGGACTACTGTTCTCATCTTGAGTGTGATTTTCACAACGTTTCGGTTGATATAACCTCCGACCTTTTTCAGGTGTATCTTGTCGAACTCGGGAATGTTTCTATCGAATTCGGGAATTTGGACGGAGGTTATATCGACCAAAAACGTTGTGAAAAATCACACTCAAGATGAGAACAGTAGTCCGATGAATAATGATACAAATAACCAATCCTCATCTCAAAAATTCAGAAACGTCTCTTTCAGGTTATTTAATGTTCGATCTAATCATTTAAAAAAAATGATTTGATGCTTCAAGTTCTTTATATATTCAAATATTTATTCATGGTTTGGTTTAGAGGAAGATTCTGTTTTGGACTTTGAATAACATGATTGAGTTTTGCAAAGGCAAAGAAAAAAAAACAATAGCAAAAATGTTTTGTGCGTTTTAGGTGAGAATAGCATCGAAAACATGGAACAATAAATATTTTAATTTTTTTAATTTGATACCTGTTTATTTTTCGATATTTTATTTTGTTTATCAGATAGAAAAACAATAAATGTCCAAAAATGTGTAACTATTTCTTTCTTTACTGTTATCACCTGTTCTCACCTGTTCATTATCTACTGTTTTCTCAAGCTGTTTTTTTTTTTAAATATAAAACAAGGAAGGCTCATCAAAGGACATATACAAAATGATTTTTATCAGCTTGGTCTTAGTTTCTTTGCTCACCCCGACTTTTGGGCAGCCAAAGGTAAGTGTGTGTATGTATCTGTGTGTGTGTGTGTGTGTATGCATGTCTCTCTATGTGTGTGTCTATGGCTGGACAGGCAGAACAATTCTTAGTGCAGTTTTTTTTTGTTTGCTTACATAATCGCACTTTTATACAGAACTCACAAAAATCGTACCCAGGATTATCTAGTCCCCATGAAGTTCGCGTTATTGGTCTTAGCAATTCGGTAGACATGCAAAAATGTAAGTTCTTCTCCCAACACTGAGAACAACAAAACCCAGTGGTCTCACACGAAGTCGGGGAAGGTTTGAATCAGAAATTTTGAAAGAGCATTTTATCCTCACTCATGGATTTGTCGTTCCACGCCTGTCACATCGTTGCCTAGCACACACAGAGGCAGAGACGACCAGAGTACGATGTGAACACCAACTGGATTTTCAACCAGAGCTATGTATCATAACACCGTTTTGTGAAAATCACGACCACCATGGGTGGCACTGAAGTCATATGTCAGTTTCCTGCGTTTTTACGCAATCCTTTGCATAATTGTACTCTGCAAGATATTATAAGCTGCATCGGTTGGACACAGATGGCTGTAACAGTTTTGTAGCCCCTCCATTTCGTCATGACAACTTTTTATCGCCCCATTCGTGTTATCGGGCAGTTGAATGTTTTCCACTGTAGTCTTTCTGCTTCTGAACCAAAAGGGAGGCATAAGAATGGGAGATTCCGGTGTTAGTAGGAGGGGAAATTCTCTATCCGTCTTGTCCACAGAGGTAGTCCAGCCTCTTTCTATGATGTCGTTAGGGGTTCGACATTGTTGAAGAAGCTTCTTGACCTAATGTTCACGAAAAGCTAGTTAAATTAGCGGTATTTCCTGTGTGTGGTTGACTTCCTAACTTCTACCAGTTCAGTAATTAGTCTACTTTTTTGTATGCAATATATCTTATATAAATGGATCGACACTAATCGAGAGCGACTTGAACCCCCCCCCTTTTTTGTACCATTTGGATGATTGGAATTACTGTACTTATTCTCACAACGTTTTGACCTATGTAATTGAAAACCTTCTTCAAGCGTATGTTTTCGAACTCGAGAATGTTTATGTCGGGAATCTGTACGGAATTTCAAGCGAAACCCTTTATTTAATTCACAAAGAAATCTTGCACTCTTTCCGCTAGTCATAACTAGGTAGAAGCCTTAAGCAATTCTTTATGTCGCTTGTACTGAATCTTCAAACTTCCGAATACTATCACTAAGAAGTGATCATTGTTTGTGAGAATAATATCCAAGATGAGAACAGTAGTTCGAATAATCCAAATTGTGCATATTAACAACCTTCATCTCAAAAAATCCCTTTTTGTTGGTTACAACGAGATGTAGGGGAGGACGCCTTTTAATCTTTGGTCATAGATTGCAAGACCTGTAATGTATATGGAATTTCAATTAGTAGCAAAACATGAATTATGAATAAGGCTATGACAACAGGATATTCTTTTTTTTGTTTTGACTCTCGAGTATATATCCGACACAATTAGACAGAGTTAATCAACCGAGAATCACATAATTCTATATAAAAGCATATCAGATACCAACGGATACACATTCGAGAGTCAAAACAATGAAAAGAATATGCTGTTGTCCTAGCCCTAATTATGAATCTATTATAAAATTTATCGCCAAATTTTAATCTTTAGTGGTAAAAATAGATCAAATTGGAATTCATCCGGCCTTTCTTTTCGGTGAGCGATCATCATCATTATATCGTATGAACCCGAAGATACTGTTGTTGGCATTGGTTTTCCCGATATTTTTCTAATCAGATATCTTTCTAGAAAGACATCGTGAATTACGGGAGGCACCACGTAATGCCAACATCCTAAATGAAAGTGATTTCGTGGAACGAACTGAATTCGAACCTGGGACATCCAAGTCGTCAGTCCGTGTTGTTAACAACTAGAGTACCGTCTCCTTCAACGGTGGACGATAGAAGCAATGAATCATCTCAAATTATTAATTAAAAAATTTGGTTGTTTAGTATCTCCGGTCGGTGTTTTGTATTAAACAACTGAAATCTTGTTTTCTGGACACGTCTTAAGTTATTATATTATTTAATTGGAATTCATTATTAAGATGAGTGTTATTTATTAATTTATTTTATTGCGGGCTATTATCCTCATCTTTCTTAATTGTTTCACGACGTTTCGGCCAACTATTCCTCTGGCCTTCGTCAGGTGGTAACCGCGACGGGATAGGAACTCCGAATCTCCTAGCTGCATCCATTGCAATCACTGCCTTCCGTAATTGTTGTCGTCTCACCACGTAAGCCTCTAGCCGGCTTTGGGTAGGATTGAAACCGCTTCAGACAATTTTCACTTGGAACAGTACAGATTCAACGTCTCTATCAACTGCGCCACGAGTCCCGAAGGGCGATCAAGGTTGAATTTTTTGGTCTTTTAAATTCATGTTTATTTATTATCTGATCTTCCATTTTCTTAGTTGCTTCACGACGTTTCGGCTAACTATTCCACTAGTCTTCGTCTTAAGTTTATTGAGATTGTCGGACTGACTTCCTCATCTTGGTTGTTATAGTCACAACGTTTCTGCCGTTTTGCCTTCCGGCCTTCATCAGGTGCTTTGTATCGAACTGGGGAACCGTTTGTTAGGAGTCTCGAATCCAACCCTTTATTATTACGGAGGTACTGTGTTCGGATTCCAGCTAGGCTCTGGGACATAGTTGCTGATTCTCTGTTTTGAATGTTACTTTTCAGTGCCTTCAAAACAGAGAATCAGCAACTATGTCCCAGAGCCTAGCTGGAGTCCGAACACGGTACCCCCGTAATAATAATAAAGGGTTGGATTCGAGACTCCTAACAAACGGTTCCCCAGTTCGATACAAAGCACCTGATGAAGGCCGGAGGGCAAAACGGCCAAAACGTTGTGACCAAGATGAGGAAGTCAGTCTGACGATCTCAATAAATGAAAACACCTCATCTAAAAAATACAGACAATTACTTCGTCTTAACAATATTTACTAAAAAATAGCTTATCTATCTATTTCCCTTCTTTTAGCTGGTCGCTGTAATGATGGCTTAGGTTATAGATTTTCGCTCTTGTTACGCATGAAGAACTCAAAATGAGCCACCGCTTTCGGTCTGCTGGCAGATCCACAGCATCCCTTCAATGTTTTGCCCGTTGCTGGCAAATCTCTCTCGATTGTTTGAACTTCCTCTTTTTCTTTTTCCCACTAAGTATTCATTGAAGTACTTGGGTCGCAGTTCTTTCTAGAGACAAGCTTAAAGGCACCTTAGAGCCACCCAGATTATCGGTGACACAGACTGTTAGTGCGCTGTCTGACCTCGTGGTTAGTAATTCAATTCAATCATTTTTGGAATTATTTTTCTTGACAGTATAAAACACACAGAAATGTAAATGTAATGCCAACAAATATCTTGCTGCACAACTCCCCACTTAAATGCTCTCTATAAATGTGGTCCCTAATTCACAGCAGCCCTTTATATCTCAGCGGCAATATGCCTTGTTTTTGTTGAATAAAAGTTACAAAAACAAATATTACAAACATCTATATTTTGTTATGGCATCGACAGAATTCGAACCTGATACCCCCGAGTTGTGAGTACACACGTCTGTGTCAACTTCACCATTACTCAATCCTTACTAACGACGTTTTTTTTTTATTTTATCGTATGGAAATTTGTTATTGTGAAAAAAAAAGTATTTTACGTTTTAAAGAAACCTAATGCGTATTCTGTTCTATTTTGCATGTATAGATTATATTTTTTCTGTTTTTGTAAATGATTACATTTGAAATGTTTAAATTACTGAATGCGACATTGGTAAATGTTTACTTTAACGACAACAGAAAACCGACCAATAAAATTTGTTTTTAGGGGTATTCCAGGTCGCTGACAACGAATCTGATAATCAAACCCGTCGCAAATTTACCGTTTGCATGGTATTAACCCCTGGGCCTGGGAATATTTTGCGCCATTTCACCGCCTTCGTTAACACTACGCGCGGTAGTGTTTTCTTACATGATGCGCATGCGTGTACTAAAGTGACTTGTCACATGGGGGGGGGAATCTTTAGCTGACATTTGAAATAAAATTAACGTTTAAAAAAATAGTTGTGGTTCATTTTTGTGTTGTTATGTAGTTTTTAATGCTTTTTAATTGATTTAAAAGATTAAGTTTTCACGAGCGGTTTACAAAAACATATTTCTATGTTTTTCGTTCTTCTTTTGAGGGGAGCGGTATTCGATTATAGAACTTGTATAGCTTTTACAGGTGCTTCTGCAGTTTAAGTAACCGTTTTCCCCTAACTAACGCGCTGACATTAACCGTACAGAAGAGCTGTTTAATATTTTACAAAAATTCTGTTTACATTTGCGGGAGTGGGCGGTGGAGGGGCGGTGTAGGGGCGGGGGATGTTGCGGCGGCCAACTTAGGGAAAATTAATTTGCATGCAACGTAATCCTTCCTACATCTCAGAGTTGTGTATCAAAGCCGCTGACGCTAAGAACAACAGCAGCTGCATAAAGATATACAAACGACCAACCCAGGTGCGCAAAGTGATGTTACAGAAGAGATAAAAGTACGTGTGACCAGAGAAGGAGTGATGTTTGGAGAAAGAGTAGTTCAAAGACTGGTGTTCGAGATGTGACGAGAGAAGCACGTGTTCAAGACGTGTGAGTGACGCCACAGCAGAGACAAAAAGTCACACAAGGAGAAATTAACTGTTTAAATAAAATAAAAAAATAAAAGGAAAAAATAAAAAATATATATATACAAAAGAGAAAGCCTCAAACCACACTATCTCCTCCTAACAAGCCTCCTTACAATCATAGTTGCTTACACTGCATGAGCTCTACTCAACCCCTTTATCCAGTAACAATGAAATAACAATGTCCCTAATCCACTTTGAGGAGTGTAACTATTTAGCAGATATAACCTCTACAAACTAACCCAATAACATTAACTAACCACGCGGGGTCGCAGAAATACCTGGATTAGAACCCAGGCGCGGAGCAAACCCTCTCAGTGGTGACGGACCCAGTAGATCTTTCCAGATCATCCGTCTAGGAGAAGGAAAACTCTGAAACTAAACCAAAGAGGAGGGAGGCCTCTTCAGTCTTGGATGACAACCTTCCTAGAGCAGGTGACTCAAACAAATTACCGGTTTGCAAACCTAAAATGCTTAAGGAGTAGATAGGTCCTGCCTATCGCCTGGCTTCCATACTCCTTCTTTGCCTATTAGTCAGTCGCAGAGATACTATCACAGTGATTCGACAGAAACACCCATTGGTAGATCTTGTTTCTTGTCTAGGGCAATGAACGCCGTTTCCCCACTCCCGACACACCTCACCCCTAAAGCTGGGCACTTGAGAATGCTTGAGTACCACATATGCCTGAGCAATTAGATTGGGTTGACCTTCCTCTGATGGGTTGACGGTACCGGATTGACAGTTACTGGCTGCTGTTTCCGACTGGTAGTACAGGAGCCCTAACTCTTTGGTAGCGCTTAGAGCGGCTGCTCCATCAACAGTTGAATAATATCGGGATGTTTGCAGTGCCATGGCGCGCATGGAAAGGGACCCTGCACTCATCCCCGGTGGGCTTTCCTGAGGCCACAGTCCTAGTTGATGGAGGGTCCGCTGATGGTCTACTTGTGATGCATGTGTGATATTCTGCATAACCTCCTGTTCGGCTTCCCCTAACCCAACTGAAACTCGTTAAAAAACATGATGACAGTACAATCTAAAAATAAGCTTAAACCAGGCTTAGTGTCAAACAAATCCAACTTGCCTCCTCCCTTGAGGCTTGCATTCACAAATATCCGTGGGCTTAGAACTTAGCTGATGTTGAAGCATTTCTCCTAACAAATACCCCGGATATCTTAGCACTAAGTGAGACTAACCTACACTCCTCCATCCCCTCTAACTACTTTAACATGCCTGGATATCTCCCACTCTGCCGTAAGGACTCTGACAGACATATGTACGGACTTGGAGTTTACATTCGTAATACCCTTCCCTTGACTAGAGAAACAAACCTAGAAACGGATGATCAAGCCTTTATGTGCTTTAGACTAATCATGCAACACAACATTAGCTACTTTTACTTTCTCTACCGCTCTCCCTCGACCCAAGACTGCACCATAATAAACAAAGTATCTGACAGCATAGACACAGCACTCTCCTTCGACACTAGCGCCCAAGTACATGTATTTAGCGACTTTAATGTCCATCACAAAAACTGGCTTGGATTCTCTACTTACACAGATGCAGCAGGCAGCGCAACTCATAGCTTCTCTGTATCTCACTCCCTATCGCAAATTGTTACTTTTCCAACCCGCTTCCCTGATCAGGAAGAACAACACGCATCACTATTAGATCTGTTTTTGACCACAGTTCCTGATGATTGTGTAACGAAAGCCGACAGCCCACTTGGGAACGCTGATCATGCGGTGATAATGGTTGAAATCGCCCTAAACTCTAGACCCAAAACTGAAGAGTCAGTGCTCAAAACAACGAGATATTACAAAAAGGCTGACTGGGAAGCTATCAGAGATCTTATCAGAGACGCCCCATGGGGAAATATTTTTTCTCTTCCTGCTGAACAGTGTGCAACCGAGACCACTGAATGGTTCAAAACTGCAATCGAAGCACATGTTCCCATGCGGAAATTTTATAGCAAGCCCCACTCTCCCCAATGGTTTACTTCGACTTGCGCAACTGCCATTGCTCAAAGGCAGCATGCATTCCGCAGGTTTAACCGACATAAGACCAGTTCAAACAGACAGAAGTACATAGAAGCTAGAAGTAACGTTAAGAAAGAAATAGCGACAGCTAAGAGGGAATTTACGGAAACCACTAAAAAACGCATCGAAGCACAAAAACTAGGAACTCGTGACTTCTGGAAAATCTACAACAGTGTAGTAAATAATGGGCAATCAACAATTCCCCCACTAACCAACAATCACGAGGTTCTTTGCTCAGCAACCGAGAAGGCTAACATGCTTGCCAGTCGGTTTGCCTCAAACTCCACACTGGACCCTCTAAACCACCCCTACCTCAATTTCCTATGCGGACAGACGCCACGCTAGACGATCTGATAATCACCCCTGCTCAGGTGCATGCTATCATAAAAAACCTTGACACTTCCAAAGCATGTGGACCCGACCTCATCCCAGCTGTGCTATTAAAAAAGTGCTCAGCCGAAGTAGCTCCAGTTCTCTCCAAACTCTACAACAAATGCCTAAATGAATCTTGCTTTCCGAGCTGTTGAAAAACTGCTTCTGTAGTACCAGTATTCAAGAATTCTGGCGAAAGAACTGACCCATTAAATTATCGCCCTATTAGCCTCTTCCCACTTTTTGCCAAAATATTTGAGACCTTAATTAACCATGCTCTAGTCCAGCACCTTACAGATGCTAAACTTCTGACCGACCATCAATATGGATTTAGACAAGCCCGTTCCATGGCAGACATCCTCACTGTAATCTCTGAACGCATATACCATTCACTGGACAAAGCGGGAGAGGGCAGAGCGGTAGCTCTAGATATATCTAAGGCTTTTGACAGGGTATAGCATGAGGGTCTCCTCAGGAAGATTAGATCTTACGGTATCACTGGTAGAATACTTAACATAATTAAATCCTTCTTAGATAAGAGAAAAATCCAGGCTGTCCTCGACGGTCGTACATCTAAACAATATGATATAAATGCGGGAGTGCCCCAGGGATCTATCCTTGGACCTCTGCTGTTCCTGATATTCATAAATGACCTCCCCGACAAAATTGCCTCTGAGATGGGTATATATGCTGATGACACCACACTCTATGGCAGGCACGACAGGAAAACAAATGAACATATATCTAAAGTAATGGCAGAAACACTAGAGGAAGACCTCCAATCAGTAGTGGAATGGGGACAAAAATGGATGGTAACGTTCAATGCCACCAAGACAAAACTGGTTTCATTCAATAATTACAAGAAACCTTCTCTACCACCTATAGCAATGGCCAACGACTCTTTATCTGAGAGTACGTCTCTCAAGCTCCTTGTCCTAACGTTCACAGGAAACATGAGTTGGAACAATTACATCGAGGGCATTGCCAGGGCCGCTGCAAGGAAGGTGGGCTCTCTCTACCGTGCTAGAAAACTTCTAACACCCGAAAGTATCCTGTACCTCTATAAGGCCACTATTCGCCCATGTATGGAGTATTGCTGTCATATTTGGGCCGGTGCATCGGCTACTAGTCTCTCGCTCCTTGACAGGGTTCAAAAGAGAGTCGCAAATCCGATAGGCCCTAAACTGGCATCTAAACTTCAGCCTCTGTCCCATCGTCGAAACGTTGCATCCCTCTGCCTGTTCTACAAGTATTATAATGGTGAATGCTCTGAAGAACTGCAAGCACTTTTGCCCCCACGACGTGAACACCCTCGACAGACCCGACAAGCTGCAAAATCCCACCCCACACTGTAGAGATCCCTAGATGTAAAAGATCTTTCTACTCCAGTAGTTTCTTCACCAGAACTGCTAGACTTTGGAATTCCATTCCAGGTCACTGCTTCCCCAACTGTACTGACATGCATAAGTTCAAGTGCAACGTGAACCAACATCTCGCTGCCCTAATCCCTACATAGTACGCCAGTAGATGTTTCCCCTGATAGTAGCTCCCTACACCAAAGTGGCAATGTGCCTTGTTTAGGGTGTAAATGTAATAATAATAAAAAAAAAAAAAAAAATTTAGAACAAAAATGCGTTGTTGGAAATACTAGATATAGAGGGTTTTGTTAAAAAAGAAAGTAAGTCGAGTTTTTCCTTTCTTCTGTTTCCTTGTGACATGTCAGGTCCGCTAAAATGTAACGACGCCATTAAAAAGGTGTACAATGTTACAGTGGGTAGTGCTGGCGTATCGATACCCACTAAGGACTTGGATAACAACCATCACAGAAGACCTGGTGTAACGTTGTTGTCAATATGTAGGGACCCAAAACGTTGTTGACTCATTCGCAAAGGAGACAAAAATAGCACAGAACTTCAACTCGCTGTTTCAGGTTTTAAAATACCTTTTTTTTTCTCATTCTCCCGCCACGCATGACTTCACCCACATCTTTTTTCCTTACCGTGACGTCACTTCGCACACGGCTCGGTATTTGAATACAGCAGCCATATGCGCGTCTGTGTTCTACTACATTGATTGAGTCCTCAGATCAATAGGGTAGTCGACCTTCAACGGTTGAATTGCTGAGTAGCTCCACTTACTCTTGATCTTCACTTTATAATGCTGAGTATTTTGCAAGAAGGTATTAAGGATATCTGTTGAGATGTTTGTATGGCTCTACTTTGAATTGAACCCGAATCTCCAGGTCGACTAAACGAAAACTTTTTTTTTTTACCTTCTTTCCCGTTTTGAACTTTTTAAGGCACATGGAGATCTTTGAAGTATGACGAAAATCGCTTAAACGTTTTCAGCTGAACTATGGAAATTGATCTTCGGATCACCAAAATAAGAAGGCATATTGCTAATAGACGCCTATTAAATCAGGAAATACCATTGCCAAACAAACTGGTCCTGGATATGACCTTAAACTATATCCGATGGTGAGGCCCCAGCTTGCGGGCTTTCGGGAGTGTGGAGCCACCCTTTAATTACTATTGCTCCCAGGTCCACTCTGGCCCGGAGTGGTAGTACTTGTTAGGATCCCAACTATTGGTTAAATAGAAACCGACTTGCAAAAAACAAATATATTCTATTAAAAAATTTTTCTTAAAAATCACCGGATTTGGAAAGGGTTGATATGCCGTAAAACAAAAACAACCAACCAAACAAACGAAAACAAAAGAACGAAAACATTTCTTGCAGTATTATTGAATTAAAAAAATAAATAAAACGAATTTAATCACAACTTTCAACCAAGTGTTTATTTTATTGTGTTAAAAGCTGTCAAATTTTAAACAAAAAGATCATTTGTAAGATTTAGTCAGAACATTTCGATACTTTTTTTCAGACTTAAAGAAGAAATAAAAAAAAAATCGACTTTACTTTTTTTGTAAATATGTTTTTACGTAGATGTGCATAAAAAGATATTTGCCAAAATAAGCTTTCAGCTAAAAGTTATGACTAAATTTGTTTTATTTTTTGTTTCAATATTGGTATTGAAATAAAAGATAAAACATAAAATAAAAAAGATAAAACATAAAATAAAAAAAGAATATGTTGCGCAAAGATCGCTAGAAGACAGCTTGCTCGAAGTTGCTTGAATAGCGAAATCATCACCATTAACAGCAATAAGTCGTACATTAAGTCGTGCCTAATTTAGTCGTACATACATAGTAAAACCCTGTAAGAGATATACGCAAATGCTATTCCAAAACTCAGACGTGATAGAAAAACACAAATACTATTTGAAATATAAATCTGACTTACAATCGAATATTATATTTGAAACCTAACGTTAACAAACCAACAAAAATTCTATTTCAAATTAAAAAAAAATTACTTACCTTCACCCCCGAAAACTTAGAGAAAATTGATTCGATTAACATGTACGACCTTGCTCAGGACTGGCGACTGTTGTGCAAATGGTGAACAGTGTGCGAAGTGACGTCACGGTAAGGAAAAAGAAAAAAAACTATAAAAAGTACTTGTGCACAGACTGGCGATCACGTCATGATTTGAGATGTGATGCAGGACAGAGAAGAAACCATTTCAATCCGGCTATGCTGACGTCATTGCAGCAACAACAGCAACAGAAGCAACAGCAAGAACAACAAGTGAAGTTTCCAAAACGGCTTCGTAAACTAAAAGTATATTTAGAAAAAGCTCACAAAAACTTGAAATATTATGATGGCATATTAAAAATTGACATGCTATCACACAAACGTAAAAACAGTTACTAGCTTGTATAAGCTATTCCCTTTATTTATGCGTTCATTCGACTTACTATCCTGATCTGTGGCATGACGGATATAAGTGCTAAGTGTTAATCAGTTCTAAGTGACCGTCTTCTGAAGGTTGAAGTTTCAATCTGAGCTTTATTTCGGAAATCGTCGTTCCATAATATTGACTCAAAAAGCCTATCGTCGGCATTATAACATCAGACAAGCTCCCAATCACAGGACAATTGATCGTCTTGTGAAACGGTTTCGGCAGCAGGGCTCAGTCAGTGATCTTCCACAAACTAGCAGACCACTTTCAATGCGTACAGCTGAAAATGTAGCACTTGTAGAGGACAGCATTTCTGAAAACCCAGACACTTCAACACAAAGACGGGCCACTCAGATTGGAATATCTAGAAGGTCACTTCAAAGCATTCTGAGGGGATTGCACATATTTCCATACAAAATTCAAATGGTATAGGCCTTACAACCAGCAGATTATATTATGCTGTTCAAATTCAGCAATTAGCCAGAGGACAAAATGAGTTCATCCGTAAGCTGATAATGAGCGAAGAATCCCATTTTCCTTTGAATGGGTTCATGAATAAGCAAAACTGCCGAATATGGGCAATTGAAAATCCAAGAACTGTTCATCAGCGTGAATTGCATCCTATAAAATGTACCGTATGATGTAATGTTACTTTGGAAAGAGTTACAGGTCCTTATTTCTTCGAAGACGAAGAAGGTGTTGCGGTGACGGTAACTGCACAGCGCTATCAACAAATGATTTAAAAATGTTTAAGGCTAACTATTCAGGACAACTCGGAAATGTGGTTCCAACAAGATGGAGCAACTGCCTATACTACCCGTCAAAGTATAGCGCCCCTAAAGGTGAGCGTTTAATTAGAAGATTTTCTGATTTTAACTGGCCTTTACGTTCACGTTAACACACCGGTTCCCGTCAGATCACCGACGTTAAGCAACGTTAAGCCTGGCTAGTACCAGATGGGTGTCCATTTGGGAATTCTAGGCGCTGTATGTGCTTTCTGCTTATCTCGGCATTGTTTCCAGTTGTCCTGAACCTCCGCTTGCCACTGGTATTCAACAATGTCGACTCAGGAAAGGTGTGGTTCGAGATTGCGCAACACTTGCCACGAAAATTTCACGCGCAGGCACCCTTACCGTGTGTATCCATAGTCTGTCAAGACTGAAGGAATCCTTTTAAAAAAAAATTTTTTTGATCTTAAAGAAAGGGTATACGTGAAGAATCCAAGAACAATTAAAACAAAAAATTAAAAACAACATCAGACACGAAATCCGAGGAAATAGAATCTGTTATTTTAAGAAGTCTAATGGAGAAAGCCATAACGAGAGCCCGCCTTTGTGAATCCGAAAATGGTGGCCATTTAAAGAATATAATTTTTGAAAACTAATGTAAAAAAATCATAAGGTAAATGTATTATTTATAAGTAAACAGTCGTAAATTAATTTAAATGTTTAAGCGTTTTATTATCTAAATAAACCAATGCGTGAGTTTTGGGCCGCACAATTTGAGATTGATGTTGTAACGCTATAAGTTGTTTCCCTTGCAATATTTACTTATATGTAATCTCCCTTATGATGTGATATTCTATACGCTATGTTATCTCCCGTTATTATAGAACTATTCCAGGGCATCACGTGGGAGATTAGAAAAAAACTTTATTCCTCTATTAGTAAACACTGCGCATTTTCTCTTTTTTTTTTTAATTTCAATGTTTATTCCAATATATTATAGACTTCAATAAAGCTTCCCGTCCTTTTTTATTCATTAATTTTCATTTTAATTGATGCGTTTCATTTCAATTTATTTTCAGGTTACAGAAGATGGTATGTATGCATTCATTTTCAATAGATTTACCATTAATATTTGTTGTTTTTCTTAGGATTTACCGACCAAGAAATCAAATTTGCTATAATAATTCATATCTCCTCTAATGTTAGTATAGTATCTGGGTATGTCAATTTACATCTTTCTATGGTTTTATAGTACAACAAAAATATTTGTGAAACTTCGCGGAAAAAATACACTACATAGTATTTGTATGAGAGAGAGAGAGAGAGAGAGAGAGAGAGAGAGAGAGAGAGAGAGAGAGAGAGCGAGTAAGTGATCACGATAATGTACTTACGTATAGTTTCATAGGTAAAATGCATCTTGTAATTTACTTAAAAAACGTGACTGAGTTAAAAAAATTATTTATGTAATTTATTATTTATATTATACTAGCCTGAGTGCCCGGCGTTACCCGGGTGTTTAGAGGTGTGTGTTTAGCAAAAAAACAGAAAACAAAAACAAAAAAAACAAGTGGTAGTAGGCAGGCAGGCTTGAACCCGTACTGTGAAGAAGGAAAAGAACGTGAAAAAAAAGCGTGAATACATGTCATTGTGTCCATCGCCAAACCAGAAGTGGCGAAGGTTTAAACTAAGGCTAGTCAATCGAAAAAAGAAGATGACTTTCGAAAATATCGGCGATAAAAGCGACTCCCCCTTGTAGAAAAGTGCCCAGTTAAGTGTGAAGGAATCAATGTTTTTAGCCAATTTTCGATATTTGTCGTCCGAAGGATCGAGATTCAAAACGATACCGATCTCGTGAAAATTCGTCACCTCTGTCGAAAGTTTTAGGCATACATACATACATACATACATGCATACATACATACATACATACATGCATGCATGCACGCACTCACACACATACATACATACATACACACATACATACATACATACATACATACATACATACATACATACAAAGATTTAAACAGACAGGTGAGATTTATATTATAGATTAGATTCTTTAAATTCATAAAACACGAATCCAGTTAAAAATACTTTAAACTTACATGAGATGCATATATACATAATCGCGTTGATACACATCAGTTCTCGTCAGATCACCAAAGTTAAGCAACGTTAAACCTGGTTAGTACCAGATGGGTGACCATTTGGGAATTCTAGTCGCTGGATGTGCTCTCAGCTTATCTCGGCATTTGTTTCCAGGTGTCCTATGCATACACTTAGCTTGCCCCTGGTATATAACAATAACGACTCAGGAAAGGTGTGGTTGGAGACTGCGTACCTCCTGCCACAAAAATTCATGCCAAGGCAACCCTTCGTGGGTATCCATAGTCTGTCAAAGACTCAAGGAGACTGTGTGTGTTAGAGACGAGAATCGAATTATTTTTTTAGTAATGACTTGCCGTAATTCCAATGCCAGTTTAGAATGGTGCAATCCATAAATATTAGGTAACTCGCACACTGATTTATTATGCAGTATGCAAGTTATCTATATATATTTCGACATATGAGATCCACCGCAACAACTAAGTAGTTCGGAAATCCACGCAGATGAATTGTTTATAATGGTGAACGATTTGTGCAAAACCAACTACACATTTTGGTTTGCTAGTCCCAGTCAGTGCAATGGCTATCACAAGACAAAGCTGACAGAAGACCTCAGATACAATCACACTATTCATAATAATATAAACTCATATATTAAATTAATCATTTATATCAGTGGTTTCTGGGATTATCGGGAAATCAAATCAATATGTTGAATATCAGCTTAACTTCTGTTTTCAGTCCCTGAAATGGCGGTGAGATTATAGCGTTTAAAGTTACTCTTTTCGATGTTGTAAGGTTGCATATTTAAGATTCAGGAGTAAACACTTTTTGGAGTTTTAATAGATTCTATTTCATAGTGTGTAGAATGTTATTAGCTCTCAAATTCCAAGCTTTTCTGTCTAGTGTAGGTGTTTATCTACATTTCTGAATGATACAGAAAGCCTCGGGATCTTAATATCACCCCCTCATCGCCTGAAACTTTTCAGAATAAAAAATGACAGCTTTGTGTGAACATTGTCGTGTGCAAATACGCCACCATTTGTCACTCAAGATTACGTCTTCGCTCTAGCGGTTCCCTTTGGCTGAAATCGTCTTGATGGTGGCATCGTCTCGACATTTAAGGCAGACATAACACGATACGCGACACAAGTTATAATATAAAAACATCTTCACTATTTTATTTTACAAAAATTATACAATACATATTACAATATTAAAAAAAACAATTGACTTTTGAATCATAACGATTAAATCCTTAAAGCTAAGCTAACTATCCTTAACTAAAATGCTTGAGGGAGGGGGTGCCCCCCTTTTGCAGAGACACACAACACGCGTCTTCACCCAAATGGCTGCCAGAATGGACAGAGGACGAGGGAATAGGAAGCGCATTGTGGTTCCCTTTTTCTTGTGTATCGTTGCGCAGCGACCCAATCACCTCGCGGCCATGCTGGGGTGGTGATGGGAACATCCACAACAACCGGTGGTACTAGCAAATAGTACCACAAATGAATATTCCCTTATACCAACTCCCTCAAAGGTACGCTTAAATATTAATCATGCCTGATTTAGTTTTTATTTGAAACTTTTTGGGCTAGGTCCTCGATCAGAGTCTAAGTATGAATCATGTCTCGTTTCTGATATGTTTTAATTCTTATTAAAAAGATTACGTAATTATTTCAACGCGATGACTGAAGATTCAGTTGCATAATTAGTTCATATGCATAACAATACGCGCCTGTCTTTACTTATGCGTTCATTATCACCTCCAAACACATTAAAAATACGATGAAATGTAATCAATATGGTGTAATACCACCTGGTCACCCATTCGCCTCAACGAAGTTTCCATCATCTCGTTCATGTCATCTATGGATCATGGACGTACAAACTGATACACCTATCCAAGCAAGGAGACCCGATGTGATAATAGTTAACAAGAAGTAAAAGTCCTGCCAGATCGTATTTGGTGAGTGCCTGTGTGAAAACTCCAAGTTAATAATAATAATAATAATAATAATAATAATAATAATAATAATAATAATAATAATAATAATAATAAACAATTCTTCCTGATTAGAAATTGCTACAAATAAAAAGCAACCATCTTGTTTTATTAAGTAAAGGTATGAACAATATATGTATAGGTATGTACTCATTAAAAAAACAAACCTTTAGTCATTTATACACGAAAGAAAAACCCACAATATATATGCATTCAACATTAATACACACCCAATTTATATAAACCATATTTTTATTTAAGGTAATAAAAAAATGGTTTATTTTATGTCTTGCCAATATACAAAATCGACATACTTGTAAAAATTACTGTAATAACAATTTACTCGGAATTTTCAATTTGGAAAAAAAGTTACATTTATCATTTCTTTGCCTTCCAGAGTTTGATGAAAGATTTCCTGAAGAAAATCCTGGTAAGTTCTTTTATTTATATTCAAATCATCTCTTTAGAAAAGATTGGAAATTCGATACCTTTCTTAGATGTCTTCATGGAAACTCTACAACTGTCTCATTTCAATCCGACAATAACTTTCAAATTGATTAACCTGCTGCTGCTGTTGTTGCTGCTGCTCTTACTGCCGATGTTGCTGCTGCTATCGTTGTAGTTATTGTTGACATTCTTTCCCCGATATCTCTCTAGTTAGAATTATTCCAAGAAGTATGTCAGATGCTTACCACGTTAATGTTGCCAACATCCCTAAGTGAAAATATTTCTACGGAATGAACTACATTCGAACCCAGATTGTCAGACTGCGTTGTTAACTACTAAGTAATGGTCACAACCCTGCTGTTTTTATTCGTTACCCTCTAACACCGAGAGCAGCAAGTATCAACGATTGCGTACGAAATCGAGGAAGGTTTGGCCCAGAAGATATAAAGTAATAATTCAGAAGCAACGTTACCACTTTTACTTCACTGATTTGGGATTGCTGCCTTTTGTTTGTGTCACGCAGACGCGAAGATGACCAGAAGACGACTGGTCCTGATACCGATTTCTCCATGAATTTTCAAAAGAGTCCCGTTAGCTGGATTGCGATCCTAACACTGCTCTCAAAGCTGTACGCCATGGATGACACTTCCAAAAAAAAAAAAAAAGGAATTCCAGGAATTATAGCTCTAACAATATCACATTGCCATTGCCGAAAGTCGGTTGAAATTTAACGAGGAGATACTGCTGCTGCTTCTTTTTGTTTTCTTAAGTCACGAACGAGCACAATTGAATTTAGAAATGGTTGAATTGTTTTTGTCCCCCCTATTAAAAACGACCTTGCGTCACATTTTTTTTCGTGGGAAAGCAAATAAATATCTAAATAAATAGAAAAAAAGGGGGGTTTAATATGAATATCAACACAAAAAAAAACAAAAAAAAAACAAACAAATCCAAATTCATAGAAGTATAGATATCTTTAGTATTCTTTGTTTTTTTTACTGCAATTGTTAATTTCCTTACTTCCCTGCTTTTTTATATTCTATCTTAATCCTATTACTTCGTGTAGAGTTTCTCATTTATTACATTTGTATTTTATTGTTTTTGTTTTGTATCTCCGTTGTAAAACGCTATCAACAGTTCAGCTAATCCTGGATGTATTCTTCTCTTTCAATTCCCACCTGGACAGGACGTTTGATTAGTAATTTTAAACTTTTATAGTACAGCCCACCTTTTTATGACCTCGCCCTTCATTTCTCACTATCCTCGTTATCTCTGGGCCGTTATTGTTTTCTTTTATTTTCTTTCTGTCTTTAACAGTCGTTCCAACATTTCCGTCTCTTTTTGTTTTCAATATATTTATTTTTTTTTTTTCAGAGATTGTATAGTGAATCCAAAAGAACGAAAAAAAGGGTAATAAATAAATAAATAAATAAACAAAATATACAATAAATAAATGTTACCATAACCAATAAAAGTTACTCCTATCTGCTCATTTTTTAATACGTTTTAAATACTCCTTTTCATCGCAAATATTCACCTTTTTTTTGTACGGCATAATCACGTTGACACACCGGTTCCCATTGAATCATCGAAGTTAAGCAACGTTGAATCTGGGCAGTACTAAATGGGTGACCATTTAGGACTTCCAGGTGCTTTACGTGCTGTCCGCTTATGTCAGAATTGTTTCCAATCATCCTGAACGTCTCCTTGACACTGAACTAAAACAGTACCGATTCAGGAGAGGTGTGGTTGGAGATTGCGCAACCCTTACCTCACAATTACGTTCGTAGCTGCCCCTACAGGGGGTATCCTTTGTCTTTCGAGACTGAACAGAGGCATCGATATTCACCTTTTACGAGGTGTTAGCCAACAAAGATGGCCGCCGCTGCATGAAAAATGTGGGCTTCCATATTTGCTGGCTAACACATCGTAAAAAGTGAATATTTGAGACGAAAAAAGAGCTTTTAAAAGTATTTTAATTTTCCTTATGCATACTCATTAGAACCCAACTCCAGAAAATGTGGTAAAAGGAATAATAATATAATAGTTATTAATTAAAAATTGAATATAATCCTTTGATATAAAGATGTTTTATGTAACTTATAATCAAAGATAACATACAAGTTTTACTCATATGAAACTAATTGATAAAACAGCTTTTTCCCCAGATAGCAAAGATGACAACCTAAAATAAACACACGGTGTAAGTTATTCTCTATTCTTATATTTGTCATCAGCAAGAAGCGAAACGCAAACATTTAACACTCCAGCCTTAATCGTTACCATAAGAGGTATTGCCAATCTGCTGAAAATCAATTAGCTTGTCATGCAAATCAAAAAGAAAACAGACTCGAGGGGTCTAGTCTACTAAAAAAGTTAATTCATGAAAATTACACGGGTATACATATGTACATTTGTTTAGTTCGATTACACCAGAAAAAACAGTCAAGATCTTATTATTCGTTCTCCACGATGGCGGCCGTGATGGAGAGAGAGGGGGCGGGCGTTTCTTGAGAGCGTGTGTTTCTCTCCAGATTCGGCTTCGATCTGCTAATTTCGGTTCATATTGGGAGGTGATGAGATGGGGTGAGCTGTTCCCCAAACGAATCACAACTTAACACGTCCTTTGGAGAATCCCCGAATCTTTTGCATGTGTGCACCACTGCCAGGCTTGCAAATCTGGGATCAGAACTTGAATCCATTCACACGCTCAAAAGGTATACACTTTGAACCCTCGCACTCAGAAAGCCAGACTGACTGAGCACGGGCTCGTCAGGCCAAGCGAGTGTATGACTTCCTTCTACATTAATCTGACATCCCGTGTCATTTTTGCAAAACAATAAAATATGTGTATGTTTTACAAAAACACAATAAATCCATCCCTGTTGATAGTTTACTCGCCGCTATCCGAGATCCAATTAACGCTTAACAGACAATCTCAGCATATTTATCCGACCCTACTCAGGGTTTTAGGGAGTCTTAATCTCCCCAACGGGGAGCAATATCGTACTCCTAGTCGGTCACGCCATGGATGGATAAAAATAGTTAACAAAAGAACCGACTTTAACTTATAAATGTATACTCGCGCATGCGTAAAAGAGCTCTTTGTCAACTTACGCCTGGCAAGTTCCATTTTCTTTCAAGTTTGACCTATAGAAGCCATTTATACCGGTTAAAGACCAAATCGAATTTGTTCCGCAGGTCAAAATCCTCTATATATCGTTTTACATCTACAGATCAGATTGACAGAGGAGTTTGGTAGAGACCTTTCCTCAGACAGACAGACAGACACACAGAGAAAAGGGCACTTATATATATATATATATATATATATATATATATATATATATATATATATATATATACGAGGTGCCGTCATTTAAAATAGTTGAAGACTCTTGAAAATGCAGTATATTAGTGCTATACATTTTAAGAGATAAATGACCAATTTTTATGATTTTAGGTTCAAAGCTACGGCAGAAATTGAAATACAGTATGCAAAAGCCTGATTGTCATAGCTGGTGCATTTAAAAAATGCAATCTGGACGTGAGGACACTTTAGAAGAACGATACGTAATAAAATTCTGTTTTAAACTTGCAAGAATGCCACAGAAACGTATGGAATGTTTAAGACTGCTTTTAGACCATCTTGCATGAATCAAACATCAGTTTTTGAGTGGCATAAAGATTTATCCCAAGTTTGCTCCGATAAGATCAAAAAGGAAAATATTGTCATGATATCAGGGAGATGGTCGAGTTGATCAGTTCAGATCCCGCAGTTTTTAATGCTCTGGTGACCTGCGATGAAAGCTGAATTTACTTATATGACCTAGTGACCATGAGACAGACTTCCCAGTGAATGCATGCTGGCTATCACAGATCCAAGAAGGCCAGACAGAGCAAAGCCACCCAGAGATTTATGATGATCCCTTTTTTTGACAGAACGGGCATGGTCTACATGCACTGGGTTCCCACTAGACAGATAGTCTACAAGGAATACTATGTTGAGGTTTTAAGGGAGTTCAGGAAGAGCACTCTTTAAATCGGGTCAGTGGCATTTCCACCAGAACAATTTACCAGTCCACAACTCCATCCTTGTCACAGACTATTTGACCAAGATAGGCATCAACACAGTTCCTCACCCTCCCTGTAGTCCAGACCTTACTTCCTGTGACTTTCGATTATTCACTAAGCTCAAGGGACACCTTAGAGGCTGTAATTATGAGACAATTATGAAAAGATATGAAAGAGGCTGCAACGAGGGTCATTGACATGCTCACGCAAGAGGACTTCTATGGGGTCTTCCAAAAGTTGTTGGAACGGTACAACAAGTGCATTGCAGCCGGAGGAGATTACTTCGAAGGAAGCTAGAAAATAAAAGTGCCCATAAGAAAAAGTCTATGAAACTTATTTAAGGCAACTCGTGTATATATATATATATATATATATATATATATATATATATATATACATATTTTATTAACTGTTTGCTCATATATATATATATATATGTATTTTTTTTTACACAGTGATCACCACTTATCAAGGCCCGGAAGCCACTCAGGGATAAGGGTTATTGCAAGTACATTACGTTAGTGTGGAGATTTGATGAAGTGTTTACTTAAGGGGGCTGTTCATTAGGAATTTGTTAACATTGGATGTATTTGATGAAACAGCAAGTAAGTCAAAGATCTTACTTGAAAACAAAAAAAGTGAAGCAGAGGGAATATGGTGAAGAAAAAGGTGATTACACATGAATGGATAGTCTGGTGGAAGATAAAAATCCAGTGACGGCAAAATCCAAATGTAAAACTACAAGAAAGTTAAAAGAATTTCCATCTGTACTAGTAAAATCCAAGGAAATCCCGTAATTGGAAGAAGATGGTCCATAATAATCCAAAGGCAGAAATCCATGGAATAATTCACAAAAATGTGTACAAGGAAAACAAAAAAGATTCCGATAATATTAATAAAAGAAAAATAAGATATGCTTTTCACTCTACTTTCGAAACATAAAAATAAATAAGAAAGATCAGGGAAGAGAAAGAGGAGAAAAAATAGAGATGATAAAGTTAAATATAAAATATAAAATAAAGGGAAACAAAAGTCAAAATGACCCAGACAGGAAATGTTAAAGGCGCGAAAAAAATATATATAGGGCAAAATAATATAGGTCAACTGAAATGTACAGGTCATCACTTAAAAATGTCAGCAAGAGTTGTTAGACGACACTAAATGGAAAATAAATAAATAAATTAATAAATAAATTAATAAATAAATAGAAAATAAAGAAGAAATAAAGAATAAATAAATAAATAAATAAATAAATAATAATAAAAATAAAAAATAAAATGTAAAATATAAAATAAAAAATAAAATAAAAAAAGGGGAGAGGATTGCCGGTATCTGCAAATTCAGGAAAAAGCAAGAAAAAATGCATATAGTAAAATATAAGTAAATATACATACAAGATATGAAAGTGTGGGTAGATTAATATATTAGATAGATAGGAAAGTTTAAAGAATAAAGCAGAAAATGCAGATAAATAACCGGCCATGCAAAGAAGAGATAAAGAATTAAAATAAAAGATTATTAAATTATAAAGTATTAAGAAGTATGTAGAAAAACGATAAAGCTAAAGAAATTTTTTTTATATCTATATAAAGGTTAAAAGTAATAACTATGTAATTTCAAAATTGCCATAATTAAATTTGGACTTATGTTTACAGAAAGAAATCAGTTCATTTTTAGAATTTATTATATTGTTACTTTGAGGGGAAGTAATTATAGTTATAGCTTCGGTTGTGCAGAGGCGACATCACTTAGAGCCTGGAGTATAAGACTTAACTTTTTTATGATAGTCCATTTGATTGATAACTTTTTTTATGATAGTCCATTTGATTGAGAAGGGGGTATTGTTAGAGTTAAGTTTTTTAATTAAAGTGGTTAGAGAAGTTCCTTGGTTATTATTAGAATTATGGTTGTTTAAAGAAGAAATGTGGTTTGATATTCTTTTCTTAATTAATGTTGAAGTAGCGCCGATATATGTATGTACTTTATTAAAAGCTCGAGGTCTGGTATTAATATTAACTTTATATATATATATATATATATATATATATATATATATATATATATATATATATATATATATATATATATATAAGCAATTTTTTTAAATTCTGTAAATTAAATTTTGCAACAGTTTATTTTTCAGCGAAAATATCGAAAAATATAAAAAAATATCGAAAAATAGGCTTATCTAAATGTAAACTGTTGAAAAATTTAATTTACAGAATTTAAATCTAATTGTTTCATACTATTCCTCTATCTATCAAAGGTTTGCGCACCGAGAGGCCTCCTTACGGTTAAAAGAAAAGGTTCACAAACTATATTTACTTTAATAAGCTGGTTAAAAATTGGTGTCTTCTCCTCCCTCCCATTCTATTTATGCTGATGAGGAGACAATATCCAAACTATTTTATTTATTTCTCGATGGATTTATTTTGTAAATATCGAATGAATATATATAATGATATCGTTTCTGTAACGATTATACATGATTTATTTTATGTTTCTTCCTATGAAAACTTGATTTATAATTTCACACACTTTATATATATATATATATATATATATATATATATATATATATATATATATGTATATATATATATATATATAGCTCTATGTAATTACACCTATTGAGCTTATCATAACTGCAGTACTCAGAGCACAGCACAGCACCTTTAAATATATTTTACAGAGACTTTGCTCATTTAGACCCTGTCTATTACACTATATACACTCCGTGCCAAAATCATATGCAAATCGCTATTTTTGTTCTAACTCCGATAGTTTTCAATAAAAATTTGTGAAATTTAGCACGTTATATGGCAACACTAACACAAGCGCAAATCTAAAATTTTAAGCTAATCTGCACAGTAATAAACAATTGGCAGCCATTTTGGTGATTTGCATTTTTTCAGCGTGCCAACTTTATATGAAAACCAATGCTAAAATATGGTGAAGTGCTAAAAGATCATCGAAACATTTATTCTAGGAATTTGTAAATTGAGAACAACAATAACAAAGAACTAATAACTTCAATATGGTTTCATAGTACAATCAATATCTGATATAATTATCATTTTTATTGACAAGAGCAAAAAGCCTTTGGTCCATTGAAGATGTCAAACTTTTGATTTGTCTTTGGCAGCAGTCAGAATAGCATTCCAGAGGTCATTCTTGGTGTTGTACTGCCTTCCTCCGGAGTAAATATTTTGTTTTAAGATGATCCACAGATTTTCGATGGGATTTAAATCTGGAGAACAGGCAAAAACTCTCTCCAAATCTTCAGTGGCTATCCTTGCAGAATGAGACGGTACATTATCATGCATGAATACCATCTTTTTCCGGAATGCAAAATTCTTCTTCTTGTGCCAAGGTTCAAAGTGTTCCTTAATGAAGTCAATGTAGAGTTTGGCGGTAATTTTCACTCCATCTGCGACTCTGGATGGTCCTGCCAGATCATTGCCAATGATTGCAGCCCAGAACATCACACCACCACTTCCTTGTTGACGCTTGATCTTTTGGGGACGTAGACCCTCATTATGGTACCATCCTCCCCTCCACCCAGCGAGTCCATCAAGGGTCGCTCGACACTCATCGGTGAACAAAACGGTTTTACAATTCACCTTCATGTTATCTGTTGCCCACTCCATCCTCTTTTTCTTGTGGATATCCTTCAATTGAGAGCGAACCTCTGGCTTTCCAAATTTTGCAATCGTCCTCAGGATACGGCAACAAGTTGATTTGGGCACATCAGGAACGCCAGCTTTTTCAAAAACTTGTTTGCTAGTTTCAAGTGGGTTACGGTGAACTTCTCTCTTGATCTTGCTCATTGTTCGCCGTGACAGATATGGTTTCTTACGAACTTTCCCTTTGTCAGAACGTCCGTTGCAAAGTTGAGGGTTAGTACAATATTGTTTTATTGTACGATGATCACGGTGTAATTCTTTGGCAATTTCTAAGGTGGAAATCATATTATAAAGCCTTTGAGCAATTTAGGCTTCTCAGTTTGACTTAAAGCACCTTTACGTCCCATCTTGCATATAAAGTTGGCACGTTGAAAAAAACTGCAAGTTACCAAAATGGCTACCGTTTCCTTGCTATTGCGCAGATCAGCTTAAAATTTTATACCTGCGCATGCATTAGTGTTGCCATATAACGTGCGAAGTTTCACGAATTGTTATTGAAAACTATCGGAGTTAGAACAAAAATATCGATTTGCACATAATTCTTGCACGGGATGTAATATATATATATATATATATATATATATATATATATATATATATATATATATATATATATATATATATATCTCAATGTATATATATATATATATATATATATATATATATATTGAGAGAGAGAGAGAGAGAGAGAGAAAGAGAAAGAGAGAGAATATATATATATATATATATATATATATATATATATATAGAAAGAGAGAGAGAGAGAGAGAGAGAGAGAGAGAGAGAGAGAGAGAGAGAGAGAGAGAGAGAGAGAGAGAAAGAGAATAGGAATTACAAATACAACATATTTCAGATGAAAAAATGTTTTTTCATTTTCTGGGAAAAGTTGTTCATTTTTGTTTTTATTATATTATATTATTTTTATTTTATAGGTTTATTCGAAGGAGACATCGAATTAACTGGTGTAAATCCCTTTGTAAGTATTTTGTTATGAATTCATCGAGCTTTTATTTATTCCTGACTTTTTGAGATTTTGGTAAAAAATAAACGATGTAAATTAAAAATCACATTTATCATTTATAAGAATAAACGGGACCTGCATACGCGTCTATAATTTATGAAACAAAAAAGAAAAACAAGAAAATTGGATTTTCGATGAACTTTTTAGATGAGGATTTATAATTCGTGTTATTTGGATTATTCGGACTATTGTTCTCATTTTTTAGCGTTAGTCTCGCAACGTTTCGATCGATGTAACCGGCCTCGGCCGAAGGTTGTGAGAATAACACCGAGATGAGTACAGTAGGTATTTATTTGCTCCCCCACCGAGCAAATTAGGCACAAGGCCAATTTTTAATGTGAGGAGTGAAGAGAGGGGGAAGGGAAAAAGGGGACCAGCTCCCGAAAGGTGGGAAATGGGAGCTGGTTAATGGTCAGGCATGTGGGGTTGTCCCCACATCTGGTCTTTGCTAGTCATAGCTTGCAGCATCTGCCGGAACAGATGGTATTTATTTGCTCCCCCACTGAGCAAATTAGGCACAAGGCCAATTTTTAATGTGAGGAGTGAAGGGAGGGGGAAGGGAAAAAGGGGACCAGCTCCCGAGAGGTGGGAAATGGGAGCTGGTTAAAGGTCAGACATGTGGGGTTGCCCCCACATCTGGTCTTTGCTAGTCATAGCTAGTCATAGCTTGCAGTATCTGCCGGAACAGATGGTATTTATTTGCTCCCCCACTGAGCAAATTAGGCACAAGGCCGTTTTTAATGTGAGGTAAAAACCAGCTCCCCTAAAAGTAGGCAAAAAGGGGGCACTCTGGTCACCAAAAATAATAATTGTCCCAGTATAGAGGGTTTCCCCTCCATTGACTGGTACAAACTATCTTAAGTGCAGTATCTGCCGGAACAGATGGTATTTATTTGCTCCCCCACCGAGCAAATTAGGCACAAGGCCGATTTTTAAAGTGAGGAGTGAAGGGAGGGGGAAGGGAAAAGGGGACCAGCTCCCGAGAGGTGGGAAATGGGAGCTGGTTAAAGGTCAAGCATGTGGGGTTGCCCCCACATCTGGTCTTTGCTAGTCATAGCTAGTCATAGCTTGCAGTATCTGCCGGAACAGATGGTATTTATTTGCTCCCCCACCGAGCAAACTAGGCACAAGGCCGATTTTTAATGTGAGGAGTGAAGGGGAAATGGGGACCAACTCCCCGGGGAGCAGGGGAGCTGGACGGTGACAACTGGTATGAAGGGTTGCCCCCACATTGACCAAGGTCTTATATGTGGGGTCGCCCCCACATATGGTCTTTGCTTGCAGTATCTGCCGGAACAGATGGTATTTATTTGCTCCCCCACCGAGCAAATTAGGCACAAGGCCGATTTTTAATGTGAGGAGTGAAGGGAGGGGGAAGGGAAAGGGGGGACCAGCTCCCGAGAGGTGGGAAATGGGAGCTGGTTAAAGGTCAGGCATGTGGGGTTGCCCCCACATCTGGTCTTTGCTAGTCATAGCTAGTCCTAGCTAGTCATAGCTTGCAGCATCTGCCGGAACAGATGGTATTTATTTGCTCCCCCACTGAGCAAATTAGGCACAAGGCCGTTTTTAATGTGAGGTAAAAACCAGCTCCCCCAAAAGTAGGCAAAAAGGGGGCACTCTGGTTACCAAAAATAATAATTGTCCCAGTATAGAGGGTTTCCCCTCCATTTACTGGTACAAATTATCTTAAGTGCAGCATCTGCCGGAACAGATGGTATTTATTTGCTCCCCCACTGAGCAAATTAGGCACAAGGCCGTTTTTAATGTGAGGTAAAAACCAGCTCCCCTAAAAGTAGACAAAAAGGGGGCACTCTGGTTACCAAAAATAATAATTGTCCCAGTATAGAGGGTTTCCCCTCCATTGACTGGTACAAATTATCTTAAGTGCAGCATCTGCCGGAACAGATGGTATTTATTTGCTCCCCCACTGAGCAAATTAGGCACAAGGCCGTTTTTAATGTGAGGTAAAAACCAGCTCCCCTAAAAGTAGGCAAAAAGGGGGCACTCTGGTTACCAAAAATAATAATTGTCCCAGTATAGAGGGTTTCCCCTCCATTGACTGGTACAAATTATCTTAAGTGCAGTATCTGCCGGAACAGATACTACACTTTTATCTTGTCACCCGGGCCCCGGAGGGCGTGCGGGCCAGTCAAGATGAGTACAGTAGTTCGAATATTCCAAATAATATAAAACTAGTGTTCCTGCAGTATCTCTTGTTATAAAATTGGGAGGTGACAGTAGTGAAATCGTTAACAACACGAGCTGACAACCTACGTATTCCAAGTTCGAATCCAGTTCATTCTATAAAAAACTCACTTTCACTTAGGGATTTTGGCAATCTTCACGTAGTAACTCCTCCAAGTACCCGATGTTTTTCTAGAAATAATTCTGATTAGATACACACGATCTTTCAAAACACTCAAAGATATATATTCAGTGCGTTTACAATAGGTGAATATAATAACCAGGGCTATGAAAACAGAATATTCTTTTCATTGTGTTGACTCTCGAGTATATATCCGACACAGTTAATCAACCGATAACCACATTACTCTATATAAAAACATATAAGATATTAACGGATACACACTCGAGAGTCAAAACAATGAAAAGAATATGCTGTTGTCCTAGCCCTAATAATAACTATTCTGGAACACGGGGTATCACTCCTCGCGTCGTGTATGACAAAGCAGGCACCAACATATTCTTTTTCACAGAAGAGACATTGCTAGCCTTTATCTGTTCTATCTTCACTTTCATGGCAAGTGCTCGACTGAGCTCCATTTTATGGTTTCTCTGAAAAACATTCATAACAAAAACTCGTCTAGGTACAACCACTTTCGATAAAACCTCTTTCTCAATCTGTACACCATGAACTAAGCTGAACTTAAATGAGCACAGTTTCTTTTCTAGAACTGCTCGTTTGTGGAACACAGTATTAGGAAGCTGCTTCCTGGCTATCTATAACATTTTTTTCAAATCCAATGTAAACAAATCCTTGTTAAGCTGCCCCCTTTAATAATCAATTACATTTATTCACAACATTTCGATCGATGTAACCTCCGACCGTCTTCAGGTGTATCCGGTCGAACTCGGGATTATAACTACCGAACTCGGGAATCTACACAGAATTTCGAACAGAACCATTTATTTACTTCAAGGAGTAGTATGCTCTCGTTATGTCAGCCATAACTAGATTGAAGTCCCAAGTAATTCGCGATTGTATTTTTCGGTCGCATACACTGAGGACTGAACCTTCAACCTTCAGAAGAATACCACTTTATAATTGAAGTTTTCCAAGTACTTTAACCATTGCGCCACGGGTTCAAAAACGTAATAATCAACTCCAAATCTACCAGTTACAACCAGCGTTAAAAAGACCCTTGATATCTTACCGTCTACTTGTCCAAATAACATTTATCCTCGAGTGGTATTTGGGCATTGATAAATGGTGACTTGTATATAAAAAAGACGTACCCTCCAAATTTTCGTAAAGAACAACAATATAACACTTTTCCTTGACTATCACTTTGTTCCCAATGAAACAAAATAGATGCATAATGTTATGCTTTCAAATAACCACCAAAGAGGTATGCCTCCAAAAATGTACAGGGGGGGGGTCTGAAATACCGCGGTTGGTGTTTCAGATCCGCTCAAACATATAATTCTTGCTGTTAATGTAGTTTCGGGAATAGGAAAAAGTCAGAACTTTTGGAGATATCGGAATCGGAAAAAAATGTGTCTACGAGGGGCGTGCAATAAGTAATGCCCCTTATCCACTTCCAGTTGTCTTATCTAGCTGAAATTTTGCACGTGCAATGATTTATATCTCTACAAATTACAAATTACAGCTCTGAACTTATTGTGGTTTTTGTTTTACAGGTGTTTGAACTGAGTCAGGTATGAAATAGAGCCTGTTGAATGTCGAGCAGTGATCCGGTTTTTGTATTTGAAAAGACGCACACCACAGGAGACTTTTGAGAAAATAAAAGAAACTTATGATAATAATACCCCATCATATGACCTTGTAAAACGCTGGAATCGTGAATTCAAACATGGCCGGAAGTCTGTGGAAACAGCTTCCAGACCTGGTCGCCCCCATCTTTCTGCCATTGATGAGGCATCTGTCCGTCAAACTGAGTCTGTCATTTTGGAAGATCGGCGCATTACTATTCGCCAAATAGCCCAAGATTCAAGATTAGTACAGGGTCTGTTGAAACTATCATCCATGACCATTTGCATGTGCATAAGGTGTCTGCCAGATGGATTCTCAGGTTGCTCACACCATTTCAGAAGTGAGAACACGTCGAGTGCTCGAGGATGAATTTGGAGATGTGCCAAGAAGATGAGTCAAAGTTTTTCAAAAGACTGATTACACAGGATGAAACGTGGGCCCATCACTATGATCCAGAGACCAAAGCCCAGTCAATGCAGTGGAAGCACTTGGACTCACCACCTCCAAAGAAGGCAAGGGTGCAGCCCTCCGCTGACAAGGTCATGCTCACAGTCTTCTGGGACCAGGACGAAGTAGTGATGACAGATTTCCTGGCAAAGGGTACCACAATTACAGGAGTCTATTATGCTTCACTTTTGAGGAAATTAAGGGAAGCTATCAAAATCAAGAGGCGGGGCAAGATCAGCAAAGGTACCCTCCTCCTGCAGGACAACGCTCCGGTCCACAACTCGCATGTCGCCAGATCAGAAGCACGGGCGTGTGGTTATTAAATCCTTCCCCATCCTCCCTACTCTCCTGACCTTGCACCCTCCGAGTTTCATCTCTTCCCAGTCATGAAGTTGCTTTTGAAAGGAAAGCGTTTCCCAGATGATGCAGCCTTGATTTCTGAAGTTACGTCGTGGTTGAAGAACCAACCTGGGTGTTCTACAAAAACGGTCTCCATGAGCTGCATCAAACGATGGGAGAAATGCATAACTCTGGGTGGTTCCTATGTAGAGAAAGACTAATAACTGTGCCAAGTTTCGTTGCTCTACTGCTATGGTAAGTGGGTCAGGGGCATTACTTATTGCACGCCCCTCGTATTTTCCTATGCCAAAACCGATTCCTTTATTTTTTTTTATTTGGTTTTGTTTAAAATAAAATCTTATACTGCTGGTAATGATAATAAGACAATAAATATTTGTTGATTTTAAATTACCAGTGAAACTAAAATCTTGCTCACAAGTGAACTTTTACGTTTGAGAAAATATATGTGTTTTTACGGTAATTGGGTGAAATAACTTTAGAGTTAAATATTTAGAGATTTATAAAGAACCGGAATCGGAAAGGGTAATTTTATCGGAATCAGGAATTTATTACAGAATCGATAATTGTATCAGAATCGGGAAAAATATTGGAACTGTTCCATCACTTATGTATCTATAAAGTGTTTTTAAGAATACATTTTTGTTCGTGGAAGCCGTTTACCTTTTCCTGTTTTACGATAACGCAACACTGTCTTATTTAATAGCAAAAGTTTGAAACTTTTTAACGTTCTTTTCGATTCGATTTGAAGTCTGGTCCAAGGACAGGCCAAAAATATTCTTATTCTCAGCGAGTTGGACTCGGTATTCAATTTCTCTTACTCTCTCTCTCAACCATTTCTTACTCTCTACTTGTACCCAAAATTAAACGAAATTTCCATGAGCAAAATTATTTCCAGAACTTCCCGTCCAGCTTCTCAGATGACTATAACATGGCCGTTTTCAAGTGCAATGTAAACAAGTTTTTGTTGAGTCTTCCTCTTAAATAATCAAGTTCTACCCAGTTTCCGCCATTACTGATCATTTAACACCCTTTGTTATCCTCGAGAGGCTTTTAGACATTGATAAACGGATACCTTCGAATAAAAAAAAGAAAAGCCAAAAGAAAATGTCCGTAGGTGAAAAGTTTGTTCTAAAATCTAATCAATATTATTTTATTTTGCGAAAATCCATCCATTTTCAAATAAAATCAGACCTTTGTTAATAAATTAAACAAACCAGCTGTTTTATCGATAAGTTCGATCGTATCATAAAACGGTCAACTTCTAATCACTTGTTTGCAGAGTATACAAGATGAAAGCTAATCTACAAGTTAATAATATCTGAAAGTGTTTTCTTTTACTTTTTAGCTCGGCTTATTTTCTTTAATCATTATTATTTATGACCACCATTGTCACATTTATGCTATAACCACGAATTACACCTACAATCACAGTGACATGTAACGACGTACAGTATGCATGAAGATATATTAAAAAATCTACATATAAACTTGGGTGTGAAATTTAATGGATGACAGAAACATTAATATGCTCCGTTAGTCTGATACTCGCGTCGATTTCGACATATGAAGTCCGCCACAACTAAGTTAATCCGATCTCCACACAGACGATATGTTTATAATGTCTGAGGCTTTGTGCAGAACCAACTACACGTTTGGATACAATATAGATATACCTAAACGTTGATTTCATGAAAAAAGCTCCTTTCTTAACTGCACGCCTGTGGAACTCTGTTACGCTTTCCTACTTTCCAACTGACTACAATATGGTTGTCTTCAAGCCCAACGTAAACAAATTCTTGATGAGCCCCCCCTTAAGTAATCCAATTTACAAAATTTCCATTACTAACGATGACTATGACATGTTCCCCTTGACCACTGTACACTAATTAACCATTATCCTCGAGTGGCCTCCTCCGGGTCTTGATAAGTAGTGAGTCTTTGTAAAAAAAAAATCTTTTAAGGTTTTGATTTAGCATTTCCTGTAGTGAATTTTGGGAATCAGTATGCGCATATTCCATCTTGGACTATTGCTCTTCAATTTGCCATTTAGGATTTTCTTGAGTGTTTCTTGGCTGATTTCGTTCTTCGATTCGTTGTAAATCTTCTTTCATGTTTTTCAGCCATCCGACATTTGTGTTGTGGTCTTGTCGCTCTTCCCATATCTTGCTCCAGTAGAGTTTTGTTTCTGTCCGTCCGGGTGTTCTGTTCTTGTCCTCTCCCGTTTAAAACTGTAAAATTGGCTTTCAGTGTTTCCAAAGGGGTATTTTGATTTGTGCTGTTCCAATTTGTATATGTATCGTCTTAATCTTCCTTCTTTTCTGTTTTCTTTTGGTTTAGTTCTTTCTGTTTCTTGCTTAGTCTCTCCTTTTATATTTAAACTGTTCATATTTTAACTGCTCTACCCTTTTCTGTTTTCTTTTATCTTGTGTATCGCCTTGAATTATTTTTAAGTTTGTTGAGCTGGCTTTCCAGCCTGAATTCCCATCCAGGTTTTTTCGGTCCATTTTTTTTTGTCCGTTTTTTTTTCTACTGCAAATTTTATACCTACCGTCTTAGCAGGTGTATACAGTCTCTAATGGTATCTGTTGGAATGTATCTGAGGACTTTGTTCAAATTTTCTGTTTCTGCTTTTAATTTCTTCCACTCTTGGTTAATTTGGAGTTTTTTTCGTTCATAATTTCTATGATGTTTTCTACTTTTATTTCATTCTCAGTTCTGTTTCGTAGTTCTCAGTCTCCACGTTCGCAATGTTTAAGTTCTGCAGGTCTTCTATATGTACGATTTATACGTGTGGGGATCCGTTGAGGAATGTTTCTTGGTCTGTTTCATTATTTATCTTTCGTTATATTTCCATACGTACGGAATAATCACGTTGACACACCGGTTTTTGTTAGATCACTGAAGTTAAGTAACGTTGAACCTGGTCAGTACCAGATTATTGACAAATTTGGGAATTCCAGGCACTGTCCGTAGGAGAACGTCAACACCTCTCTGCAAGTCGTCATCTTCCCTAACGGAGATGTACATGTGACTGAGGACCGATTGTGAATTTCATACTCTCACGGAACTTCCTCTTTTGGAGGAAGCCAGTTAAACACGCATAGGGTTACTGCCGTTTCCACATTCCATATTTCCATTAGTTCTAGATTTGAAAGCTAACCTTTATTAAGAATAACTTTCGCTTGGTCTGCGATTATTTGTTCCGTTGTATTGTAGTCCGTAGGCATATCCCATAACTTTTTCTTCCGTTTCCGATAGCCTCGTTCTTTTGAGGCGACTTCTGTAATAGCATTCGATTACCATTTTATTCTTTTTTACTGTCGATTTCTTCCTCCGGCTTTTTGGTCTATGTGGTTAATTTTGCTGCCCTGTGCTTCATCTCTATTATTTTCGTATCTGAAATTAGAGGGGATATTTACCCGTTCGGTGCCTATGATATTCTTCTTCCTGAAATTAAAAGAACCAACAACGATAGGATAGACCCCCGAATCCCCACGCTGACCACTGAGGGAGCACCTATCGATCAAGACTAACAGATCTTTCTTTTGATGTAACTATTTGAAATATTTTTCACATTGTGGTGTTTCTGGCAACACCAAGCTCAGCATCGTTGTACCTGTTGTTCTATCACAGAGATAGTGTTTACCTCTCATCTAGAGAGATATGATGCACACGCACATAAAGGGACGCATAAAAGAATAGGACATATACACACACATACGCACACACGGATTTAAGTGAGCGCTTAGATTAAAGTTTTTCGTATCCCTTCCAGTGAAAAACTAGAAGATGGGTTCTCCTTGTATGAGTGAGATAGAGTAATTGAACGGTTCATGACAACTACTTCGGTCTCTTGTGTGTGTCGAGCTGGATTTTTTTCATTAGCAATTTTAGCATTTTGTGTTTTACGAAATGTATCTTATTATAATTTTCAATAAGCACAATAGATTCACGTTGACTAATTCCGTCTCTTTGTTCCGCGTAGCCGAGCAAGAATTAAGACAAGTTTTAATCGTGCATGGGAATAAATAAATAAATACATTAAACTAATTTGAGTGAGATAGAGTAAATTAAACGGGTTATAACAACAAGGATGGAGTAATGTTGCCACATCTGGGCAGGAGCTGCTAAAAACAGCCTATCCTGCCTTGACAGAGTACAAACTAGACTTCGTGGCCTAGTGGGGAATGCCCTTTTCTCTTCCCTGCAGCCTCTCTCCCACAGAAGAGACGTTACGAGTCTTTGTTTTATTGTTACTTCCTTGGCAAGCGCTCGTCTGAGCTCCAATCCCTCGCCAATCTTTCACGAAAACACCCGTCTAGCTGAAACCAGTCAAACATTTCCCCCACTCTTTAACTGTGCCAAACCCAAAAGGTAGATTCCATGAACAAAATTTCTTTCTTAGAAGTGCACGCCAGTGTAACTCTCTTCTGTCTGTCTGTTTCTCACCTGACTACAACTTGGATGTCTTCAACTCCAACATAAACAAATTTCTGACGAACCGCCCCCTTAAGTAAGACACTTTATCAAATTTCCAATACTAACGATTACTACGATACTATCCCATTGATTACTGTACATGCAATACCCTTATCCCCGAGTGGCTTCTGACCCTTGATAAGTGGTGACTTCCATGTAAAAAAAAAATTAAATAAGATAAAATCCAATTCTAAAATATAAGTGAATTTCTTGGACAACATTCAAGGTTGTTGTTGTTGTTATTATTATTATTATTATTATTATTATTATTATTATTATTATTATTAGCAGCAACAGCAGCAGCAACAAAAGATCTGATTGGGGACCTGTGGTGTTCTCTGGAAGCTGAGTGACAACAAGGCTCCCGAGACGTCCAGCTCTCTCCACCTCCATCAATAGCATTTGCAAATAAATTTGCGTCATCACAACAGCCGCTTACCATTGATTTCTCGATGGCAGTAGCCATTAGTCTATACTGGAATTTGAGTAGCACTAAGCCTCCCCAAGGTCCCAGTTCTCTTCGTGCTTGTCCAGCAGAGATCTGGTCATTCCATAGTAGTCTAAGCCTTTGGATGGTTTTAGTTGGATTTTTTTCCTTGAACACCAGGTCAATTCCTTTGACTTTAGACATTCAAGCTGTATTCACACTATCGCCGTTCCTAACAGGCAAGCCTTTCGCAAAATTGGAAAAGAAATTGTCTTGTTAATCTGATTAAGCCATTTATGGTGGCTTTTGTTTCAATTACAATGGGAATCACCTCGACTTTCTTACAGTTCGACGTGTTGGCATTGTATTATTGTTTCATAGCAGTCTCAACTTTCTGAGTTTTTTAGTTTTTAATTTTTATCACTACTACTACTACTACTACTACTACTACTACTACTACTACTACTACTACTCACTCGGAGTAGTTACACAGTCTATCATTAAAAATTTCCTTTTGAGAATAACTTGTGGTATTCTCTGGAGTCTGAGTGACAAGTCTCCCCAGATTTCCAGTACTAACCTTTGCAGATTTTTTTTTTACATAGTCATCACCACTTATCAATGCCTTGAGGCCACTCGAGGATAAGGGTTACAGAATGTACAGTAGAAATTGGACAATATAGTAATCGTTAGTAATTGAAATTTATAACTTATATGGAACGGCTCATCAAAAACTTGTTTACATTAGACTTGAAGACAACCATATTGTAATCAGCTGGAAAGCAAGAAAATGGAAGACAATTCCATAGGCGTGCAGTTCTAATAAAGAAGCTTTGCTCATGAAATCTACGTTTAGGTTTAGACACAAATAAAGAGTGGGGGGAATTATTGATAGTGATTTCTGCTAGACGGGTGTTTCTTGTGAAAGTTTGGCGAAGGGAACCATAGATTGGAGCTCAGCCGAGCACTTACCATGAAAATAACGATAAAGCAGAGATAAACTTGCAACATTTTTTCTGTGAGAAAGAGGTTACAGGGAAGAGAAAAGGACATTCCCTACGAGACTACAAATTCTATTTTGAACTCTATCAAGGCAGGATAAGTCCTTTCTAGCAGCTTCTGCTCAGATGTGGCAACAGTACTCCATCCTTGGACGTACCTGGCTCTTATATAGATAGAGAATTGCATCAGCAGTGAGATATCTATTGGATCGATACAAGGATCCTACCATTTTTCCAGCGGCCTTGACAACGGATTTAATGTATGTAGCTTGTCAAAACATGAGGCCTCTCCAAGACGAGAGCCATTCATTTCAGTTGATGCCAGATGGGGATCAGAGCGTTGATGATGTAAAGATAAAAGCTTGGTTTTAGATGCAATAAAAGTAACCAGCCACTCCTTTTCCCATTGTACCACATGCTCAAGATCAGAGGAGAACTTGGTCGTTTACGGTGTTAGATGTGCATAGATAGTAGTGTCATCAGCATAAATGTCTACGAATGATGTAAGGATGTGATTTGGAAGATCATTAATGTAGATCAGGAAGCGAGTTGGGCCCAAGATGGACCCTGAGGGACTCCAGCATTAATACTGAAAGCTTCTGATTTCTATCCATCAACCACTACTCTTATAAACCTATCTTTTTTCTTTTTTTTTTTACAAGGTGATCACCACTTATCAAGGCCCGGAAGCCACTCATGGGTAAGGGTTATTGCATGTACAGGACGTTAGTGTGGGTATTTAATAAAAGTGTCTACTTAAGGGGCCGGTCATCAGGAAGTTTTTTACGTTGGACTTGAAGACATCCAGGTTGTAATCAGGTGGGAAGCAGGCAGATGGAACAGAGTTCCACAGGCGTGCAGTTCTTAGAAAGAAGCTTTGTTCATGGAATCTACGTTTTGATTGAGGCACAGATAAAGAGTGAGGAAAATTTTGAAAGTGGTTTCAGCTAGATGGGTGTTTTTCGTAAAAGATTGGCAAGGGGGACTAGAGATTGGAGCTCAGCGAGCACCTGCCATGGAAATAACGATAAAACAAAGATAAGCTCGCGACGTCTCTTCTGTGGGAGAGAGGTTGCCGGGAAGAGAAAAGGGAATCCTCCACTAAGCCACGAAGTCTATTTTGTACTTTGTCAAGGCAGGATAGGCTGTTTTTTTGCAGCTCCTTCCCAGATATGGCAGCAGTATTCCATCCTTGGACGTACTTGGCTTTTATAGAGATAGAAAATTGCATCAGTAGTGAGATATCTTCCGGAGCGGTAGAAGGATCCCACCATCCTTCCAGCGACCTTGGCAACAGACTTGATGTACGTGTTCCATTTCAGATCAGGAGTAAAGGTCAAGCCCAGAAGCTTGTCAAAACATGGGGCTTCTCTTAGACGAGAGCCATCCATTTCAATTGATGCCAGATGGGGATCAAAGCGTTGATGATGTAAAGATAGGAGCTGGGTTTTAGATGCATTAAAGGTAACCAGCCACGTCTTCCCCCACTGAACCACGCACTCGAGATCAAAGGAGAGAGAATCAGAGAGAACTTTGTCATTTACAGCCTTTGATGTGTTGCCATAGATGGTCGTGTCATCAGCATAAATATCAACGAATGATTTAAGTATGTGTTTAGGGAGATCATTGATGTAGATCAGGAAAAGTGTTGGGCCCAGGATGGACCCCTGAGGGAATCCAGCATTAATACTGCAGGCTTCTGATTTTTGTCCATCGACTACTACTCTTATGAGCCTATCAGAGAGAAACGATTTAATAATAGAGAAAACATTTCCAGTTATACCATAGCTGGAAATCTTGTGAAGTAGGCCTTTATGCCATACCTTATCGAAGGCCTTTGATATGTCAAGAGCAATTGTGGTAGATCTTGCAGAACGGAAACCATGTTGCATGTCACAAAGAAGGTTATTTCTATTGAGGTGGTTGACTATTTCTCTATTTAATATGGATTCCAGCAACTTACTCATAACACACAGGAGACTTATTGGTCTGTACTGAGAGGGAGATGACTTATCACCTGAGTTCTTAAATACCAGGCATACTGATGAGGTTTTCCAGGGTGTTGGAAAGCACTTCTCCTTAAGGCAACGCTTCAACAGTTTCGTAAGTATGGAAGCAAGTTCTGGTTGAAGCTTTTTTTAACATTATAATTGGGATGCCGTCAGGGCCAGTTGATTTACAAGGTTCTTGATTAGCTTGGCGACCTCATGCACAGATATTTGTATGTTACCTACCGTATTCTATATTATAGGAGGAAATATGGGGAGTTGATAGCCTTCGTCGCATAGGTTAGAATTAGCTGCAAAGTTCGGTCAGGTCTGATACTATAGAGGACACATCCTTTTTAAACATGGAATGCAGAGGTAGATCAGATATGAATGTACGGAAGCTATTCCAGTCAGCCATGGAGTATCGGTATACAGTACGGTGGAGGGGTATGTTTGGGGACTTATTACATTTCATTTTTATCTTAACTGATACGATGGAGTGGTCGGAAGATCATAGAGGAGAAAGAACGGAACATGAACATAGCTCAGGGGAAGTGGAGAGAAAACTGTCTAGAAGGCTTGCATACTGACCTGTAGTATCGGGCACACGGGTGGGCTCGCAAACAATCTGAGTGAGGTTATAGGCAATGTCAAAATAATGACAGAACCTCCCCTCATCATCTGTCTTATTTGAGTGGGTCAGCCATTCCACGTTATGGATGTTGAAGTCACCACAGGTGTGAATGTTAGCCGAAGGATATACAGACAGGATGTGGTCTATTTTCTCAGATATACTCTTAAAGATAGTAACTCCGCTCTTATGGGGCTGATACAGGGCAAATATAAGTGTAGTGGTGTAAGCAAGTGCAACCCGGAAGCACATATAAGGTAAATCAGGATCTTCCTTAGAGATATCCCTGCCACATGGGAAGCCATCTTTAATGTAGGCACATATTCCATGCCCATGACGGTCTTGGGGGTCAGATTTAGATGTTAAGTTAGCGTATCCGTTAATTATGAACTCATCTAGGGAAGTGGTCGGCCCTATTCCAGTTTCGCTTAGAAAGAATATCTCTGGTTTCGTCTCCTGTAATTGTGTTTCAACCTCTGGAAAGTTGGAACGTAGACCCCTGATGTTGGAGAAGGAGACATGGTGGTAGGGGTCTACGTTGGAAGATGGGGTTCTATGTTTATTCGAGTTTTTTTTTTCTGAAGATATTTCATGTTGAGGTTTTGGGATTTGTGGAACAGGTCGGCATACTTGGTTAGAGCAGGATAGAGAGGGAAAGTAAGAGAGAAAAGGACAGGAAATTTGTTTTATGTAGCACATGATAAGGTAAAGCCGTAACAATTACCCACTAGTATGGCATTGAGAGGCCCCACCAGAGACTACTGCATGATCCAGAATCCATTCACCAAATGGCAATACAGCAGCCCCAGTACTTTGCACTTGCTGATAGGACAGCCTCCTTAGCGGTTAATCTAAGGTTCGGGTCCCTGACTATCAGGCGGATAACGTCAGCCCAGATGAAACGTTTACCTCAAGCACCCTTACTAGTGACATGGCCACAAGGATAGACATAGAGACAGAAAAATTTCCGACATCTCAGACTACCGTTCACGAAGTACTACCGATCTGGGAAGCAGCTTTTTCTTCACCCTTTGTCAGAAAAATCACTCATTGTAATGAGGACTGAGGGACAAAAAAGGAGAAGCGAGAGTTACTGGAGCTGCCGATAACACATCCACTGCATTATCTGCTCTCCATTTGAAAAAAAAGGGAATAGGTACGAGGGACTTATTTATATCTATTTAGTATAAGTCCAGTGCTAAATTATCAATTCAGGACGCTGTTTGATGATAATCTCCCCTCCCATATTCATGTGGGGATGTTTTGGCGTCATCTATCTCGATTTTGAATCATTCGAGCTTCACCTCATAATTAAAATCCAATAATTAACTTTTATCAATTTGTGGAGTCGGCTTAATTTTTGGTAATTTACATTTGATGATTTAATAATTGAGAAGACATTTCCAGCTATATCATAGCTGGAGATCTTATGAAGTAAATCTTTATACCATACTCTATCAAAGGCCTTTGATATGTCAAGAGCAATTGCCCTAGAAAGGAAGCCTCCGTCGAGAGATTCGCTAATCCTATGAGATATAACTGTAGATCTAGCAGAACGGAAACCATATTGCGTGTCAATAATAAGGTTGTTTTTGCTGAGATAGTTGATTACTTCTCTATTTAACACAGATTCCAGCAACTTACTCATGACGCACAAGAGACTTATTGGCCTGTACTGAGAGGGAGATGAGCGATCACCTGAATTCTTAAATACAGGGCATACTGATGAGATTTTCCAGGGTGATGGAAGTCTTTTGAGTACCATAATTGGAATACCGTCAGGACCGGTTGCTTTACTGGAATTAAGGTTTTTGATTAGCTTGGCAATATCACGTACAGATATTTGTATATTACATAGCATGTTTTCTGATACAGGAGGAAATATTGGAGGGTGGCAGCCTTGGTCGCAAAGGGTAGAATTAGCTGCAAAGTTCTTGGCAAAGATTAATTTGCTTTATCACAACAGCCATTTACTATTGCTTTCTCGTTGGCAGAGACCATTGGTCTTCATAGAAATTTGGGTGGAAATAAACCTCTTCAAGATCCCAGTCCTCCTAGGTCTTTCCATCTTCCTATACCCTCAATTATTTGATAGACGCAAGTTTAAAAACGGGTGGTGGAAGGTAGGACAGTAGAGGGATTAACTTCGAATTATACAGTTTCAGTTTTCATGATTGCATGTGATGTTCTTTTGGTTTAACAGCTGTACCATTTTCTATATGTCCAGCCCGTGCCTGTAGCCCATGTGTGTTAGTCTCTACATTCAAGGGGTTTCCTTAACATTCCAGCCATTTTCATCATTGTTATCCGTTGTATCTTCTCAGCCATTCCTCTGATTCCAATCTTTCCCATTCTTTTTTCAAAGTTTTTCGGCATTGTTCCTAATGCTCCTACTATTAGTGGTGTTATCTCGATTTTCTTCATCTTGCAGAACCCATTGAGCTCTTATGTCAGTTCCGTGTATTTGCTCTGTGTCTCAGTCTGTTTGATCTTCACTCTGTGGTCTGCTGGAAGGGCAATGTCTACTATTTGACAGGACTTTTCCTTCTTGTTAACTATTATGACATTTGGTCTTCTTGCTTGGATGGATTTATCCGTTTGTATATCCATGTGCCATAGAATTTTGTGACCCTCATTTTCAAAAACTGCTGCCGGTTTGTGCTTGTACCATTTGTCAGTGTTCAAGATGCAGTTGTCCGCATAATTCCCAATGTTTTGCCTCCCCACTTGATTTTACCTATTTTTATATTTTTTTTGCTAGTTTGCTACATTCGCTTATTATGTAGTTTATTGTTTCATCTCTTTGTCCACAGAGTCTGCATTTGTTGTTTTCTTGTGTCTTGTCGATCCTTACTTTAATGTGGTTAGTTCTGATTGCATTATCTTGGGCAGCTGTTATTAAGTCTTCAGTTTCTCTGTTTAGGTTTCCTTTTTGTAGCCAAGTGTTTTCATTAGTCTCGTCTTTTGTCATCGTTATGAATTATCAGTGTAGCTGTTTCCTTTTCTATTTTTCTTTGCTTGGTTATCCATTGTCTCTCTTTTTCTATCTTGTTCATTTTTTCCTGTGTCTCTTGTGATAATTATTTTTTCGGTGTTCTGCATTATGCATTTTTCTGTCTGATTCTGTTTTTTTATTTTTTTGTGTCATTTACACAGTCTCCTATACTGGATTCGATTTTTAATGTGGTTAAAATTCAGCTCCCCAAAAAGAGGATCTCTGGATAGAAACAAAAATAAAATTGTCTCAGTCATGAAGGATTTCTTCTCCACTGACCGAGGACAGAAAAGGTGAAGTGTAGCATCAGAACAGATACTACACTTGTTGAGGGATATCATGGCTATAATGAACAGTAATAGTGAGAGGGAATCACATTGGAAGATACCTCTTTGTATTTTAATCTCAATTATGTATTGTCCATCAGCTGCCAGTTCAAGTCTCCGTGGTTTCATTGCATTTTCAGTCAGATTGATAATCATGCCTGGAGTTTTGTACATTCTCAGGCATTCTATTATCCAGACTTGCAGGATCCTGTCATACGCTTTACTTATAGTCGATCCATGCCATGACTAAACTCTTTTTTCTACTTTTGACCTCTGCAGGATCATTTGGTCTATATATAGTAGATCATGTTTTTCTTTTTTTTTCTTTTTGGCATCGTTTTTGTTCCTCGGGAAATAGTCCGCGATTATGAAGGGAATAATGAATTTGTTCCCTCAGTGGTGCAATTAGTATTTTCCACGTTGTAAGTAAACAGGTTATATGCCTGTAGTTGCTGGGGATGGTCCCTTCTTCTGCGTCTTTTTGCACCAGTTAAGTTCTACCCTTGCTCATCCATTCTGACACATATGCTTCCTGGATACATGTTTTCACGTACTGAATTAGCCTTTCATGTGGTGGTGTGAATTTTTAAAACCAATATGCATGTATTCCGTTGTGACCTGGTGTTCTCCATTTTGCCATTTTTCGTAGGATTGTCTTGAGGCTTTCCTTGCTGATTTCATTCTCTGTTTCTTCTTCGATTTGTCGTGACTCTTCTTTCATGTCTTTCAGCCATTCAGCCATTGTGGTCCTTTTGTTTTCCCCATATCTGGCTCGTAGCATTTTTGTTTTATCGGATTCGCTTGTTACTAGGAGTTCTCACACGATCATCAGATTACTCACTTGTGCTCCTAAGAGTTAGTGTAATAACAAATCCCCCCCCCTCCAGATATCTAGTACTCTTAACCTCTTTCGATAAACTTTGCAAATGAATTTGCGTTATCACAATATCTGTTTACTATTGATTGATCACGGGCAACGGCACTGGAATTTGGGCGGTAACAATGTCCCAGTCCTCTTCGCACTAGTCCAGCAGAAGTCTGGTTAGTGCTTTCTTTCATCGGTCTTTCCATCCTCCTTTGTTCTTCACAACTATTTGGAGCAGTGAAGTTGATGCTGGCACTAAAACTTTTACTTATTTATTCTTTTGGGGGAAAGCTAACGTATGAGTATACATTTTCAGCTTTATTAGTTCCATGTGACGTTTTTCTTTTTTTACTTCTGTTGCTGTTTCCAATTAGCGTTTTTAGATCATATGTATTAGTCTCCGAATTCGAGGATTTTCCTTAATATTTCAGCTGTTTTCATTATTGCTATTCATTGTATCTCCTCAACCATCTCTCTGATTACAATATCTTTCATTCTTTTCTCAAAGTTCTTTTTGGATTGTTCCTAGTGCTTATACTATTATTGGTGTTATCTTGACTTTCTTCATCCTCCATAGACCTTTAAGTTCTTCGGCAAGTTCAGTGTATTTGTTTCGCTTTTCCGCCTCCTTGATATACACCCAGTGGTGTGCTGGTATGGCGAAATCTAAAATTTGGTAGGACATTTCCCTCTTGGTAACTATTATCACATCTGGTATTCTTTTTTGGATAGGTTTATCTGTTTATACGCCCATGTCTCATAGGATTTTATGATTTCCGATTTCAAGTACTGCTGTCGGGTTTTCCTTGTATCATTTTGCCGGGTGTTCAAGATGCAGTTGTTTGCATAGTTCTAATTATTATTATTATTATTATTATTATTATTATTATTATTATTATTATTATTCACTGGGAGTTTTCACACAGGCTGTCAGTAAAAATTTAAAAACCTGTGACGTTCCCTGAAGTCTGAGTGAGAACAAGTCTCCTCAGATGTCCAGTACTAACCACCTCTTTCGATAATTTTGTAAATTTGTTTGCGTTATCACAACAGCCGTTTACCATCAATCTCTCGTTGATAGCGACCACTGGTTTTTACTTGAATTTAGGTGGCAAAAAAACCTTCATACTCATCGTGGAGGTCTAGTTAGTGCTTTCTCTCCTCGGTTCTTTCCATTCTTGTTGACCCTGTCGATTATTTGGCATGCGCCATCTTATGCCGATATTACAGTTATTTTTTTGGGAGAAGGTAACTTACAATTATATGGTTTCAGTTTTCATGATTCCATGTGGTGTTTCTCTTGTTTTACATATATAGCAATTTTTATATGTCATGTGCATTAGTCTCTAAATTCAAGAGTTTTCCAGAATATTTCAGCCGTTTTCATTATTATCCACTGTATCTTCTCAGTCATCCCCCTGATTCCAATCTCTCGTATTCTTTTTTGAAAGGTCTTTGGGATTGATCTTAATGCTCCTATTATTTGTGGTGCTATCTTAATTATCTATATATTAATAGGATAACGTGTGTGTTATTTATTTATTTTGTGTGTCACACTTACATCCGAGTGACTGTCGTTTAATTGTTATGGACTTCTATTTCTTGTAATAAGTAATTTTACCAAGAATTCTTCATAAGTTTTGGTTTCGGTTATAGCTGATGGCGCTTAAGTTATCCATTTTTTTTTTTAATAATTTTGAATTCTTCATAAGTTTTGGTTTCGGTTTCGATTATAGTTCATGACGCTTAAGTAATCTATTTTTTTATAAATAATTTTACAAAGAATTCTTTATAAGTTTTGGTTTCGGTTTCGATTATAGTTTACATCTATTTTTTTTATAAATAATTTTACCAAGAATTTTTCACAAGTTTTGGTTTCGGTTTCAATTATAGCTGATGGCGCTTAAGTCATCTACTTTTTTAAATAAATAATTTTAACAAGAATTCTTCAAACATGTCTTATTATAACACGTCTCCGGGTAATATTAGTTCTAGTCGTCTTCAAGTCTAATGTAAACAAGTTCTTGATGAGCCATGCCTTTAAGTAATCAAATTTACCAAATTTCCACTACTAACAATGACTGCAATATTGTCCCATTGACTACCGTATCGTCATTAACCCTTATACTCGAGTGGCCTCCGGGCTTTGATAAATGACGACTCCTTTGTAAACAAATATCAGTTGTAGAACTAACAACGGTGTGTAGAGTCCGTCTGCTTCTCTTTCTCTCTTTCCTTTTTCATTTGTAACAGCCGTCGTCATAATCATGATGGGTGTAGATTGTTTTCTTTCCTCTTTGTAAATTAACACTAATTTAAAGTTAATCAATATTTATTTTAGACTAGACTGGGTGCCCGTCGTTGCCCGGGTGCTTGTAGGTGTGTGTTGAGCAAAAAAAATACAAATACAAAGTTCTAGTAGGCAGGCAGGCTCGAACCAGTGGCGCGAAGGCGGAAAAGAAAGTTGAGGTATGTATAAGGGTGTTGGTTGAACAAAAAGAGGGAAATTGCAACAAAAAAAAAAAAAAATAGTCGTAGTAGGCAGGCAGGTAGGCTCGAATCCGTACTGCGAAGGAAGAAAAGAAAGTGCCCCCCAAACATGACACGTTAGCTGTTGTGCCCATCGCCAAACCGGAAGTGAAACAGTTTTAAATTAAGGCTAGACAATCCAATCGAAAAGAGGGGGTTACTTTTGAAAATATCGGCGAAAAAAACGACCCCCTCCTTGTAGAAAAGTGCCCTGTGGATAGTGGAGGAATGAATGTTTTTGGCCAATTTTTCGATATTTGTCGTTCGAACGGTCGAGCTCCAACATGATACCGATCTCGTGAAAATTTGTCGCCACTGTCGAAAGTTTTTGCGATACATACATACATGCATGGTGATTGCAACGTCTTGTCAGACGAGTGCCACTCCCTCAGACACTTAAATTCCATGAGCCCAAAAATGACTTCTCTCGCCACAGGACCATTTTTATAGACAAATCCCTGAGGGAGTATCTATACAAAGATGATGTTACAGAGTCTTAGCTTTGTACGACAGCTAAGTCTCTCTCTCGGTTCAAAATGTTGAGATCCAGCAACAAGCAAGAGCAAGATAGCCAGCAACAAGTTAAACTGCAGACCAGCTGAATGCGGCTACTGGTCTCTCACTTTATGGTTTTAAAAAAAAAAGGGCGAATGAACCCTTTTTCAGGGTCAACGGCCAACTAGCACCGTGTGGGTTTGTGTGTATGTATGTGTGTGTTGGGGTGGAGAGGGCTCATGTAAGCCGTGATGAAGGCAACCTTTCTAGGAGAAGCAAATCTCTGATTCAAAAAACCATAAAGTGGGAGACATACATGCATACATACATACATACATACATACATACATAAATTCAAACATACATTTAAACAGACAGGTGAGATTTATATGATAGATTTATAATTTGTTTTCTAAGTAAAATGCTCCATAGAAAAAACATTCAAAGGGAAACCGCATCAGAAATCTTTACAAAAGATGCTAAATTCTTCCTAGAATATCGAAATATCGTCATATGACTTGATGTGCAACTGGAACACTGGCAACAGATGTTGGCATTTTGTATCTTTTTCAAATACATCCCGCCATGTAATAATCTGTGTATAATAGACGCTATGGGGGAATCTTAATAATCAGGTGAAAGATTACATACCGCTGTATTGTTTCTTTCAAGTTGTTTATTTTGTAAACTCTACACGTGGCCAGAGCAATATTCGTGAACAATAACCATCAAAAAGAACAGCGTATTAAATTAATGTATAACAGGAGGTGTACATCGTAACAGATCCGCCTCCCGCTTTTTAAAAATTTCACGTCATGATAAAAGAACACAGCAAGGAGGAATCAATAACGAAACACAAAAGACGTCACGGAATTAGAACTTAAAATCATCTTAATTTTCGTCTGTTTCATAATAAACTGTTACAAGTATGATAACCAGTTAAAATTTGTAAAAAACATATGTTATATCATTATCTGCTTTATTCTGTTAAAATTAAATCAGTTGTTCAACTTATTTAAAAAAGGTAATTAGGTCCTTTATTTCCGAGAGGGGGAAACAGAGGAAAGAAGAGTGAATTTATTTGTTTTGATTATTTCGGCCGTTTTATTCCATCACTATACAAGAATATCTCATCTATTATATAAATATCACCTGTCTGTTTAAATGTATGTATGTATGTATGTATGTATGTGTGTGTCTGCCTAAAACTTTCGACAGAGGCGACAGATTTTAACGGGACTGGTATCGTTTTAAAGCTCGACCATTCGGACGACAAATATCGAAAATTTGGCTAAAAACATTAATTCTTTTACCTTCCACTGGAAACTTTTCTACAAGGAGGGGTCGCTTTTTCCGCCGATATTTTCGAAAGTAATCTTTTCGATTGGATTGACTAGTCTTAATTTAAACCTTCGCCACTCCCGGTTTGATCATGGACGCAACGGCAAAGATATCACGTTTTTTTTCACGTTCTTTTCCTCCTTCGCTGTACGGGTTCGAGCCTGCCTTTTCAAGAAATACATAATGTAATATAATAAACGGTTATAATATAAAAGTTTTTCTCGGTTTAAAATTTCATCTTGAAAATAAAACAAAACTTTTTTGAACAGCTTTATTCATAATAATAACGGCTTTTTTTTCTCTTAAATGTTACACTTCGGTTGAATAAAATAAATTCACAACGCTTTTGTACAGAGATCACATGCCACTTGTTATGAAATCATTGTTTGATGAAACCCTACGTTATGTTTGTATCCTTTTAGAACCGCAATGCAATTGGAAACAAGCAATATTTATGGCCGAGACGTGTCGTCCCCTACAGCATCTCTAGACATTTTTGTAAGTACATTTTATTCTTTGCCTTTTTTAGATTCTCAGTATCCTCAATAAATGATGAACAGTTTCAAATATTCCTTCCTCATTTTGTCTATTTTTTCTTTCTTTCTTCTTTTCTGTATATCTTGTATTGTCTATTTTTACATAAATGTCTAATCAATAAAAGAACCGAACCGGTAACATCTTGTATGTTATTAGGGCAAACAATGCCTGCTTCATCTGATAAAGTTCAGAGCTGCACGTATACCCCAGTCATGGGAATATTACATTCAGCGCCTGCCATTCTTAAATGATCATGCAGCTGGTACTGGTTCGGTTCCGCGTGATTTAACGAGAACCGATGCTCCAACGCGATTATGCCGTACCGATGTATAATAAAGCGAAACTATTAAGCTCCGTACACGATTCGATTCGATGGTATTATGTTGGTATATCTGTTTTTAATAATATATGCCATACTCAATTAAGATAAATCAACTTTGCTTTAATGTCGCTATACACAATCCTAATCAAACATTAAATAGAAATATCAACAGACTATATATATATATATATATATATATATATATATATTTAGTAATGTGATTGATAATTTAAAATTCAAATTCAAAATAAAAATTAAAAATCTGTTTCATAAGAAGGAAAACAACAAAGTCAATAATTTTTACGATCGTTTCGGAAACGATGTTATTATTGCGATAGACATTAAGTCATGGACAATAATTTTGACATATATATATTTTTTTTAAACAAAGTCTCCTCATCAACAAAAGTATTGGGTGGGTTTATCTGATAAAGAGACTTTGTTTCAAAAAAACAAAAAAACAAAGCTATATGTCAAAATTATTGTCCATGACTTAATGTCTATCGCAATAAAAACATCGTTTCCGAAACGATCGTACAAATTATTGACTTTGTTGTTTTCCTTCTTATGAAACAGATTTTTAATTTTAATTTTAATTTTAAATTATCAATCATATTACTAAATATTAAAGTAGCTCTAGGATATTTGCCTATCGAACTTATTATATATCTGTATTATAACGAGCAATTTTTTTCTTGTATTTTAATTAAATTAGTGATTTTACTATTACAATAAAATATAATCTGCTCTTTAGACTACTGTTCTAACACCCTTTATATATATATATATATATATATATATATATATATATATATATTTGTCTTTACATAAGCAACAGTTTGTTGCTACACAGTCATGAGCATGTTTCGGTCTACTAGTATTTACTAACTAGAGACCTCACCAGGCAACTGTGTAGCAACAAACTACTGCTTATGTAAAGACAAATGTAACATGCTCTACTTCTGTACTGAACACTCTTGTATGAACCTCGTTATATTTTACTGGTTTCCCTACCTTTGGAAAATAGCAACCTCAAATTATATATATATATATATATATATATATATATATATATATATATATATATATATATATATATATATATATATAATTTCTAAAACAGTAATCTACGGACACGCGTGTTTCGGAGCCCTACTCCTTTTCAGTGTAGCTTGACTATTGTTAGGATTCGAGCCCCAGACCTTATGTATTTCAGTTCAGCGCCCTAACCCATTACGCTATGATGGCGTAGACAATTTGCTGTTTAGTTTTTTATCGTTTATCTGTTTACGTAGTTTTTGTTGTTGTTGTTGTTTTTTTTTTACGATATTAAGGTTAACGTCTTCGCCTCGGAGATCCGGTGTTTTTCTTAGAAAGTCGCCCATTATATATATATATATATATATATATATATATATATATATATATATATATATATATATATATGTCAGTTAGTCAAGTACGATAATCATTAGACCAACTTGCTTTAAAAATGTGTTTACAAACCTACCTCTTCTTAACATAAAGAAGCTGTCATGATTCACGATCGCGCATGCGCAGTCGTAAAACAGTTAACAAACAGATAATCCGATGAACCCCAAGTACCATTTTGTCAATTTTTACCCCTTAGTAGCCCTTTTTTCCTGAGTAAAATCGAATTAAAAGTTTGCTCACATGTCTGAATATCCTATGTATCAAATTTCAAGTCTGTGGATCAAAAATTCGTTGAGTATATAGGTTGAGAAGTGACCTCACAGACATTCTCACTTTTATAAGTATATAGATTTTTTTCAAGTATTGAACAGCGATAAAGCAAATTTATGGTCTCATGACAAGATATCAGAAACTACTCTACCTCCAAAGGAGGAGATAATGTCTGGGAAGATGGTATCATAAAAATAGAACATGATTGAAACTTTGTAAACAAGTCGTTTCCATATTCTAGAATAATGCCTTTTGTTATGAGTGGGTGACATTTTCTTTTGGTCTATTCATGTACACACGTTGGAGAAAGAGTCTAATATCCAATTAGAATATTAAAATATGCAGCCCCCAAACTTTTGAAAGACCCAATCTTTAAAGAAATATATTTTTAAAGAGAAAAAGTTGTTCAGATGGAATCATTGAGAGGTTAGAACTTTTAAAATAACTGAAAATTAGAAGTCGTTTTAATTAAGGTTTATCCATTTCTTAATTTATTTTACGAGGCGCCTTCAATAAGTTTCCAGACTTTATGGGTATTGGCACTTTTATTGATAGTACACACATGAAACCCTAGTCCTCTTTGAAGTAATCTCCCCCGGTTGTAATGCACTTCTTGTACTGTTCCAAAAGCTTCTGGAAGGCCTTATGGGAGTCCTATTGTGTAAGCGTTTCAATGACCCTCATCACAGCCGTTTACATCTCCTCAATTGTCTCATAACGACAACCTCTAAGGTTTTGCTTGAACTTAGGGAATAATCAAAAGTCACAGGGAGCAAGGTGAGGAAGTTTTTTTTTTTTTTTTTTTTTTTTTACAAAGGCATCACCACATTATCAAGGCCCAGAGGCCACTCAAGGATAAGGGTTAAAGAGTGTACAGTAGAAGTTGGTCAATATAGTAATCATTAGTAATGAAAATTTGGTAAATTTAATAACTTATATGGAACGGCTCATCAAGAACTTATTTACCTTAGACTTGAACACAACCATATTGTAGTCAGCCGGAAAGCAGGAAAACGGAAGACAATTCCACAGGCGTGCAGTTCTAAGAAAGAAGCTTTGTTCATGGAATCTATGTTTAGGTTTAGGCACAGATAAAGAGTGGGGGAAATTATTGATAGTGTTTACAGCTAGACGAGTGTTTCTTGTGAAAGTTTGGCGAGGGGGGACCATAGATTGAAGCTCAGTCGAACACTTTCCATGAAAATAACGATACATCAGAGACAAACTCGCAACATCTCTTCTGTGAGATAGAGGTTGTAAGGAGGAGAAAAGGACATCTCCTACGAGGCTACGAAGTCTATTTTGAACTCTATCAAGGCAGGACAAGTCCTTTCTAGCAGCTCCTGCCCAGATGTGGCAACAGTATTCCATCCTTGGACGTACCTGGCTCTTATATAGATAGAGAATAGCATCAGCAGTGAGATATCTACTGGATCGATAGAAAGATCCCACCATTTTTCCAGTGGCCTTGGCAACAGATTTGATATACGTGTTCCATTTAAGATCAGGAGTAATGGTCAAGCCCAGAAGCTTGTCAAAACTTGAGGCCTCCTGAAGACGAGAGCCATTCATTTCAATTGATGACAAATGTGGATTAAAATGTTGATGATGTAAAGAGAGAAGCTTGGTTTTAGATGCATTAAAAGTAACCAGCCACTCCTTTCCCCATTGTACTACATGCTCAAGATCAGAGGAGAGAGAATTGGAGAGTACTTGCTCGTTTACTGTCTTAGATGTGGTACCATAAATGGTAGTGTCGTCAGCATAAATGTCTACAAATGATGTAAGGATATGATTTGGAAGATCATTAATGTAGATCAGGAAAAGAGTTGGGCCCAGGATGGATCCCTGAGGGACACCGGCATTAATACTGTGAGCTTCTGATTTTTGCCCCTCAACTACTACTCTTATGAACCTATCAGAAAGAAATGATTTAATAATTGAGAAGACTTTTCCAGCTATGCCATAGCTAGCGATCTTATGAAGTAAACCTTTATGCCATACCCTATCTAAGGCTTTAGATATGTCAAGAGCAATTGCCCTAGAAAGATTGCCACCGTCGAGAGATTTGCTAATCCTATGCGATATAACTGTAAGGACATCTGCTGTAGATCTAGCAGAACGGAAACCATATTGAGTGTCACTAAGAAGGTTATTTTTGTTGAGATGGTTGATTACTTCTGTATTTAACACAGATTCTAGCAACTTACTCATGACGCACAGGAGACTTATTGGCCTGTACTGAGAGGGGGTGAGCGATCACCTGAATTCTTAAATACAGGGCATACTGATGAGATTTTCCAGGGAGATGGGAAACTATTCTCCTTAAGACAACGTTTAAACAGTTTTGTAAGTATGGGCGCTAGTTCAGGTTGAAGTTTTTTGAGTACTATAATTGGAATACCATCAGGGCCAGTTGCTTTACTGGAATCAAGGTTTTTGATTAGCTTGGCAACATCACGTACAGATATACGTATATCACATAGCGTGTTTTCTGATACAGGAGGAAATATTGGGGGTTGGCGGTCTTGGTCGCAAAGGGTAGAATTAGCTGCAAAGTTCTTGACAAAGAGTTTGGCTTTGTCTGATGCTGACGAGATTACCTCAGGTCCATTGATAATAGTTGGGATGGAGCACACGCTTCTGTTCAGGATTCTGTTTGCTATTTGCCAAAACTGGTGGGAACCAAGCCGCTGCTCAGCTACTTTGGACTTAACAGATTGAGCATACAACTCTCTTGCGTTCCTTATTACTTTCTTACAATGGTTGCTGGCAGTCCTGAAAACGGCTTTAGTTTCCATACATCTATTACGTTTGAAGCAGTGGAAAAAGTGATTTCTGTGCGCAATGGCAGCAGCACATTCTGGAGAGAACCATGGCTGGCTGTTAGGTTTTAGCTGAAACTTTTTAGAGGGTATGAAATGGTCAATACCTACAATTAACCATTCAGTTAGGTCTAATACTATAGAGGACACATCCTTTTTAAACATGGAATGCAGAGGTAGATCAGATATAAATGTACGGAAGCTATCCCAGTCAGCCTTAGTGTATCGATATACTGTACGATGAAGTGGTACGTCTGGGGACTTATTACATTTCATTTTTATCTTAATTGATACAACAGAGTGGTCGGAAGATCCAAGAGGCGACAGAACAGAAACTGAACATAGTTCAGGGCAAGTTGTGAGAAAAAGGTCTAGTAGGCTCGCATACTGGCCGTCATTATCGGGCACACGGGTAGGTTCCTGAACAATCTGAGTGAGGTCATAGGCAATGGAGAAATCATGACAGAACCTCCCCTCATCATCGGTCTTGTTTGAGTGGGTCAACCATTCGACGTTGTGAACATTGAAGTCTCCACATACGTGAATGTTAGCTGAAGGATAAGTAGAAAGGACTTGGTCAATTTTCTCAGATATGCTTTGAAAGATAGTAACTCCGCTGTTGTGGGGGCGATAGAGAGTAAATATAAATGCAGTAGTGTGAGCTAAAGCAACCCGGAAGCACATATAGGGTAAGTTAGGATCTTCCCTGGAGATGTCCCTCCCACATGGAAAGCTATCTTTAATATAGGCACATATTCCATGCCCATGGCGATCTTGGGGGTCAGATTTAGAAGTTAAGTTAGAGTATCCTGTAATTGCAAACTCATCTAGGGAAATAGCCTGTCCAATGCCAGTTTCACTTAAAAATAAAAGGTCTGGTTTAGTCTCCTGTAATTGGGTTTCAACCTCTGGAAGGTTAGAACGTAGACCCCTGATGTTGGAGAAGGAGACATGGTAGTAGGGGTCTACGTTGGAAGTTGGAGAACCGGGTTTAATCGTGTATTTTTTCTTGAAACTTATCATGATGAAATTTTGGAATTTGTGGACTAGGTCGACAGATTTACTTAGAGCAGGACAGAGAGGGGAAACAAAGAGAGAAAAAGAAACGAAGAATTTTTTTTTTTTGTACCACATGATAAGGTAAAGCCGTAACAATTACCCACTAGTATGGCATCGAGAGGCCCCACCAGAAGCTACTGCATGGTCCAGATTCCATTCACCAAATGGCAATACAGCAGCCCCAGTACTTTGCACCTGCTGATAGGACAGCCTCCTTAGTGGTTAATCCAAGGTTCGGGTCCCTGACTATCAGGCGGATAACGTCAGCCCAGACAAAACGTTTACCTCTAGCACCCTTACTAGTGACATGGCTACAAGGATAGACATAGAAACAGAAAATTTCCACAAACTCTGCCAACTGTTCGCGCAAAAATACTGCCAACCTAGAAAACAGCTTTTTCTTCTCCCTTTGTCAGAAAAATCACTCATTTAAAAAATGAGGACTGAGGGACAAATAAGAAGAAGCGAGAGTAACAGGAGCTGCCGATAACGCATCCACAATGCGTTTTCTACTCTCCATTAAAAAAAAAAAAAAAAAAATAAATAAATAAATAAAAAATAAAAAATAACTATTAAGTATTGTACTTAATAAAAGTCCAACGGACCTGTTTAAGGGAAAGTATGGTGATAGATTCCCCTCCCACGAACTAAAAATGAGTACAATTAGGTAATCTATTTTTGCAATCAACTCGGTAGATAAATAAACATTTATGGACGAGAGAAAAAAAAAAAAAAAAAGAAGCTAGCATTTAATACAACAGAAATACATAAATTAAATACTGAAATAAAATGTAGTTATTAATATTTGAATCTTAAAATAAAAAGTGCGAATTAGTAGAGAAAAAAATCACTTATCACAACAACGCATTCCGTCTCCAAACTAGTGAAGAATTTAACTTTTAATAGCGTTCAGAAGATTTTTTTTTTTTTTTTTTAAATTAACCGTTAAGAGAAAGCGTGATTTTATTCTGAACTTTAACTAATCACGTTTTAAGCAACTTATGATATAAAACAAAATCGGATGGGGGGGGTTCTTCCGAAGTTAGTTGGTGACGTTATAAGTAATTGCGAGATAAGATGGGAGCCAGAAATTAAGGGTGGGGGACTGAAAATGATAATATAATGGATTGATTATACAATATTTAAGATCAACTTGGTAGATAAACATTTATGGACGAGAGAAAAAAAAAAAAAAAAAAGAAGCTAGCATTTAATACAACAGAAATACATAAATACTGAAATAAAATGTAGTTATTAATATTTGAATCTTAAAATAAAAAGTGCGAATTAGTAGAGAAAAAAATCACTTATCACAACAACGCATTCCGTCTCCAAACTAGTGAAGAATTTAACTTTTAATAGCGTTCAGAAGATTTTTTTTTTTTTAAATTAACCGTTAAGAGAAAGCGTGATTTTATTCTGAACTTTAACTAATCACGTTTTAAGCAACTTATGATATAAAACAAAATCGGATGGGGGGGGGGTTCTTCCGAAGTTAGTTGGTGACGTTATAAGTAATTGCGAGATAAGATGGGAGCCAGAAATTAGGGGTGGGGGACTGAAAATGATAATATAATGGATTGATTATACAATATTTAAGATCAACTTGGTAGATAAACATTTATGGACGAGAAAAAAAAAAAAAAAAAAGAAGCTAGCATTTAATACAACAGAAATACATAAATACTGAAATAAAATGTAGTTATTAATATTTGAATCTTAAAATAAAAAGTGCGAATTAGTAGAGAAAAAAATCACTTATCACAACAACGCATTCCGTCTCCAAACTAGTGAAGAATTTAACTTTTAATAGCGTTCAGAAGATTTTTTTTTTTTTTTTTAAATTAACCGTTAAGAGAAAGCGTGATTTTATTCTGAACTTTAACTAATCACGTTTTAAGCAACTTATGATATAAAACAAAATCGGATGGGGGGGGGGTTTCTTCCGAAGTTAGTTGGTGACGTTATAAGTAATTGCGAGATAAGATGGGAGCCAGAAATTAGGGGTGGGGGACTGAAAATGATAATATAATGTGTTGATGCTCATCTTTGTCAAATAGTCTGTGAAAAGGATGGAACAATATTGGGACAAATTTCATGCAAATCTTTCGCATTTCCAGTTTTTCGTGAATAATTAATGTGCACAGTTCCCACACTGACATTAAACTGTATACTTATTGTCTCTATAGACACAAGACCGTCCTTATCCATGAACTTCTCTGGCGTTCTGACTACCTTACTTCTCCACCACCTCTCACCATTCTTCACATACTCCCTGACTTTATTGAATTTCTTATACTACTTAAAAACTGATGCTCGATTCATGCAAGATGGTCCAAGCGCAGTATGAAGCATTCCATATGTTTCTATGTCAAACATAATTTTATTGTATATTGTGTAATCACGTCCAGACTGCATTTTTGAAATTCATCAGCTGTGACAATCAGGCTTTAATAGAGTGTATTCCAATTCCTTCTCAGGCTGTTCATTTGAACCTGAAATCATAAAAATTGGTCAGTCATCTTATAAGATGCATAGTAATAACATACTGAATTTTAAAGAGTCTTCAACAATTTTAAATGCCTGTACAAAAAATGTTTGGAAACTTATTGAAAGATAATCAGAAATCACTCATCTTAAAAAATATTTTTGTTTATTTGATTACAAACAGCTTCGCATTCAAGACACGCGATCGTGTCAGCCATGAAGGAAATCACGATGAAAACAAAAAATTGCATCCATTTTGTACCGCGGCAAATGCACCATAAATATTCTTTAAGAGTCGTTAGCGGAAAAGGGTGAGTATAATGCTTGGGAAATCGATATTTTCAACTAATCAAATGTTTTATATATATATTTTTAAATTTAATAAATCGCCTTTCAATTATAGTCGATTTTTTTTTACATGGAGTTCACCACTTATCAAGGCCCAATGGCCACTCAGGGATAAGGGTTATTGTGTGTACACTAATCAAAGGGATAGTGTAGCAATAGTATTGGAGAATTGGTAAGGTGTCATTACTTAGGGGGGGGGCGGTTCATCAGGAATTTGTTTGTGCTGGACTTGAAGACATCCAGGTTGAAGTTGGGAGGGAAGCAGGCAAGCGGAACAGAGTTTACGAATGAGTTGTTTGATTACCAAATACGGCCCTACAAAACTATCAGAATAATACATCTTCAGTTGACGCGGATTATTCTTGAGGTGTCGGGTGTGTCATACTTTCTGTATATAAATTGTCAAGACAATAATTTTCACTATTGTTACTACTAAAAAGCATAAACATTTATAGGATCCAAAAATATTGGACAAAATTGCACTAAATTTAACATTAAGACTTTTGCTGGACTTGTGTTAAAGGATCAAAATATACTATTTTTACTATTACTATATAATCATGATACTACTACGTTTTAACAATACCGCTATTCTTTATCATCGTTTGTATATTTGAAAAATCTTAGAGTCATGTAGACAATTTAGTGGGAAACACCCTCAGTCTATTGTACCATAGCCTGGGACAACCGAGATACTACTACTACTACTACTACTACTACTACTACTACTATTTTTGGACTATGTTCTAGATGTGTATACAAGTTCGGAAAGGCTTAGTTTCCGTTATACGCGATCAAAACAAATACTGATCAACATTCTTTACTGTATTATTTGGATTCTTCGGACTGCGGTCTTCATTTTGAGTTTCGGCCGATGTAACCTTCGACCGTCTTCATATGTATCTTGGCAAGGACTGGTGGCGCAGTTAATACTTGGTAAAATTCAGCTGAAAAAGTATAATTTTTCTGGAGGTTGAAAGTTCAATCTTCAGCGCGAGGGACCGAAAATACAATTGCAAATTACTTAGAACCTCTATTCAGTTATGACTGACGGAACGAGAACATGCTACCCCCGTGAATAAAAAAAAAGGTTCCGTCCGAAATTCTGTGCAGACCCCCGACACAGAAAGATTCCCGAGCTTGACAAGATGCACCTGAAGGAGGTTGGAAGTTACATCGACAGAAACGTTGTGAACATGACACCAAAGATGGGAACAATAGTTCAAAGAATCCAAATAACACGGTTAATCAATCCCCATCTAAAAAATTCTTTACTGTAAAACATCTAACACGTATTGAGGAGAGAGCAACTGATTTCTTCTCCCCAACAGGCGGAAACAGTAGGCTTCGAGTGCGCATGTCAGTGATATGCTAATCGCCTATGTATCAATACGCCAACCAAATTACAACTCCACATAACACAATACATTACGCGTATATATAAATAAAAACTTTTCATGTAACTGCTACAAGACACTTGAAACAAATACCGATTAACATTATTTCTTGTAGACGTCTAACACATATTGAGCATGGAGCATTTTCGAAAACTCTATTCATACAAAATTGACAATTAAAGACAACAAAAGGCTATAATATAAATCTCACCCGTTTATTTAAATGTATGTATGTATGTTTGTTTCTTTGTATGTCTGCATAAAACTTTCGAAAGAGGCGACGGATTTTCCCGAGATCGATATCGTTTTGAAGCTCGACCCTTCGGACGACAAATATCGAAAAATTGGCTAAAAACTTGAATTCCTTCACCCTCAACGGGACAGTTTTCTACAGGGGGAGTCATGTTATTCGCCGATATTTTCGAAAGCCACCCCCTTTTTCGATTGACTAGCCTTAATTTAATTATTCGTCACTTCCGGTTTGGCGATAGACGCAACAGTAAAGACGTCACATTCTTTTTTCACGCTTTTTTCCCTCTTCCCGGTATGGGTTAGAGCCTGCCTGCCTACTACCACTGTTTTTTGCTCAACAAACACCTCGAAACACTCGGGCAACGTCGGGAACCCAGGCTAGTCTATTATATAAAGGACAATTGTCTGTACGTTTGTAACTAAAACTTTAAAAATACACTACAGGCCCCCACAAGTTTGGTATTTTTTATATTAGCGTAACCCTGGAAAAAAAACTTAAAATTTAGAAAATGACTCTGGAGGTCAACTGGTCATTGAATGTTATGAAGAGTTAAAGAAAATATATGCATTAATTTGTGTGCGAGACCGTGTATATTGCTGGCGCTCTGTTTAATAGTCCGCGAAAAACTTTCGTCGTTGCGTTGTCAGGGGTAAAGTTTAGCTTTTAAGAGGGTATCCTAAAAAGAAAAGGACAAGAAATAAAAAAAAAAAAAATCTTGTGTGTTTGGGGTTCTTATAGAACGGATGGATTTTCGCCACTGAAGTATTTCTTGCAATGTGGTTAGTCGAAGGAAACTACCGATATGAGTTTTTATCCAATTAAGAGTTGATAACTGATAATTATAATTCTCTGCTTCTGAAAACATGAGTACAATGTGCGTGTGATAGAACACTGTTTTTTCTACACATGCGATAAACACCATCTCTATAATAAAATCATGATTAAACACCATCTCCATAATAAAATCATGAATAAACACCATCTCCATAATAAAATCATGAATAAACACAATCTCTATAATAATATCATGAATAAACTCCATCTCCGTAATAAAATCATGAATAAACACCATCTTCATAATAAAATCATAAATAAACACCATCTCCATAATAAAATCATGAATAAACACCATCTCGATAATAAAATCATGAATGAACACCATCTCGATAATAAAATCATGAATAAACACCATCTCGATCATAAAATCATAAATAAACACAATCTCTATAATAAAATAATACATAAACACCATCTCTATAATAAAATCATAAAAAACACCATGTCCATAATAAAATACTAAATAAATATCATATCTATAATAAAATCATAAATAAACACATCTCCATAATAAAATCATAAATGAACACCATCTCTTTAATAAAATCATAAATGAACACCATCTCCATAATAAAATCATAAATGAACACCATCTCTATAATAAAATCATAAATGAATACCATCTATTTAATAAAATCATAAATGAACACCATCTCTATAATAAAATCATAAATGAACATCATCTCCATAATAAAATCATAAATGAACACAATCTCTATAATAAAATCATAAATGAACACCATCTCTTTAATAAAATCATAAATGAACACCATCTCCATAATAAAATCATAAATGAACACCATCTCTATAATAAAATCATAAATGAATACCATCTATTTAATAAAATCATAAATGAACACCATCTATTTAATAAAATCATAAATGAACACCATCTCTATAATAAAATCATAAATGAACACCATCTCCATAATAAAATCATAAATGAACACAATCTCTATAATAAAATCATAAATGAACACCATCTCTATAATAAAATCATAAATGAACACCATCTCTATAATAAAATCATAAATGAATACCATCTCTATAATAAAATCATAAATGAACACAATCTCCATAATAAAATCATAAATGAACACCATCTCTTTAATAAAATCATAAATACACACCAACTGTATAATAAAATCATAAATAAACACCATCTCTATAATAAAATCATAAATAAAAACCATCTCCATAATAAAATCATAACTAAACACCATCTCTATAATAAAATAATAATTAAACACTATCTCTATAATAAAAGCACAAATAAACACAATGTCTGTAATAAAATAATAAATAAACAGCATCTCTGTAATAAAATCATAAATAAACACCATCTCTACAATAAAATCATAAATAAACACAATCTCCATAATTAAATCATAAATAACAACCATCTCTATAATAAAATCATAAATAAGCAACATCTCCATAATAAAAACATAAATAATCACCACCTTATAAGAAAATCATAAATAAACATCATTTGTATAGTTAAATCATAAATAAACACCATCTCCATAATAAAATCGCAATTAAACACAATCTCTAAAATAAAATCATAAATAAACACATCTCTATAATAAAATCATAAATAAACACAATCTCTATAATAATATCATAAATAAACACCATCTCTATAATAAAATCATAAATAAACACCATCTTTATAATAAAACCATAAATAAACACTATCTCTACAATAAAATCATAAATAAACACCATTTCCAAAATAAAATCATAAATAAACACCATCTCTATAATAAAACTATAAATAAACACCATCTCTATAATGAAATCATAAATAAACACCTTCTCCATAATAAAGTCATAAATAAAAACATCTCTATAATAAAATCATAAATAAACACCATCTCTATAATGAAATCATAAATAAACACCATCTCTATAATAAAATCATAAATAAATACTATCTCTTTAATAAGATCATAAATAAACACCATCTCTGGAATAAAATAATTACTAAACACCATCTCTATAATAAAATCATGAATAAACAACATCTCTATAATAAAATACTTAATAAACACCCTTTCTATAATAAAATCAGTTATAATCACGATCTTCATAATAAAATCATAAATAAACACCTTCTCCATAATAAAATCATAAATAAACACCATCTCTATAATAAAATCATAAATAAACACCATCTCCATAATAAAATAATAAATAAACAGCATCTCTATAATAAAATCATAAATGAATACCATCTCTATAATAAAATCATAAATAAACACCATATTCATAATAAAATCATAAATAAACACCATCTCTATAATAATAAATAAACACCATCTCCATAATATAATCATAAATAAACAACATCTATATAATAAAATCATAAATAAACACCATCTCCATAATAAAATCATAAATAAACACCATCTCTATAATAAAATCTTAAATAAACACGATCTCCATGATAAAATCATAAATAAACACCATCTCCATAATAAAATCATAAATAAACACCATCTTTTTAATAAAATCATAAATAAACACCATCTCTATAATAAGGTCATAAATAAACACCATCTCTATAATAAAATCATAAATAAACACCATCTCCATAATAAAATCATAATTAAAACAAGCTGTTTTTTCTATAAACTGTTTTTTCCAATAAAACTGACATCAACCAAATATAAAAGCCACAGTGTTACTTTTTAACTACTGCTTAAGCATTTTAAACTGAGATATTTTTCAGGAGAGCTGTAAAAGCTTATAATATTATACGGTATGCGGGAATTCCGTGTCTCAACGTTTGCTGGGAAAATTGAGAAAACCAACAATCATAACTCCAAGAATTAAATTGACAGGAAGGACCAGAAAGAACCAAAATTATTATTTCCGACTTAAAATTAAAAAAATATATAATTAGGCGAATATTGTTTGTTTGAACGCGATGTGTATATGTGTGCGCGCATATATATATATATATATATATATATATATATGTGTGTGTGTGTGTGTGTGTGTGTGTGTGTGTGTGTGTGTGTGTGTGTTGAATGGTGATGTGTGGCTGTATTTTTAATCAATAATAAAAAAAACTGTTGATTGTTTTTTCGTTGTAGTTGAGCACCATTTATTGATTTCTTATGAATCAGGATATGTTCTTAGTGAGAATTCTTTTAGAAAGACATCAGGTGCTCTCGTAAGGAACAAGGTGAAGGTTGCCAACATCCTTTAGTGAAAGTCGTTTTGTGGAAAAAAACGGAATTCGAACTTGGCACACCTAGCTTGTCAGCCTGTGTCATTAATCATTTACCCACGACCATCTCTCGAACTATCGCATATGTGTGTTGGTGAACAGAGGGGAGACATTGTAATACTTTATTTTGGGTATAAAAGCCGTAGTGTTACGTTCTAACTACTACTTAAGTATTTTTTTTTAAGTATTTTAGTTCTTGTTGAGCCGTACTCTTAAATAATCAATAAGTTATAAGTAAGAGAGATATAACGTTAATAAACCTACGAACCGTAAAACGTATGTTGTTCTAATGATAAGATTTTGTTTCAGGTCTACACACGTGCGTTGCTATAAACGAAACTTACAAAATCAGACCCTCATCTAAAAATATGTTCAAACAACATCTTTATTTGCCTCCATTTTCCAGTTGCCACAGTCCGATTGGATTCAAAGGAACCCACCAACAGCTCACTCTCGGAAATGGGTGTTTTGTCAAAGGAACAATTATTCACGAAATTCTTCACACTATCGGATTCTTTCACGAACAGAGCCGCCCGGACCGAGACAACTACATCCAAATTATATACAGCAACATTAAAAAAGGTAAGATATTAAGATACTCCCATATCAAAACTGCCTATGCGACTAACGAGAAATTGTTAATTCCATGTGTTCTCATTTCTGACGCATCGAATCACAAACAGCACACACCGCAGCCATTTTTATTATGAGAGTGTCACCGCTTTTCAACGTCCCATACGCTATTCAAGGATAAAGATTAATGATTGTCGGGTAGACTGTAAGACAGCATCTTGATGTGTAACAAAACGTGCATGGACGCGTGTGAGAAAATCAGCAGCAGTCGAAGGATATCTGGCTAGCGAAAATATTAGCAACAGCATTCGTTAAAGCACGTATGCAACTTGCAAGTGTGCGCAAGCTTGCGTCACAAGGAAAGGAGAGAAAATACACCACGTGGTCGAGAGGAGAAGCATGTTGCGTGTAGGGAAAGATAGACTTGTAAATACGGGGGTGAAAAAGTGCTGGTTAGCGCCAGCGTTAGGTGGTGGGGACAGAAACTTTAAAAAAGTACATATGCGTGCGAAAAGACGGTAATGTCGCTAAATACGACTTTTATTTTCACTTACATAGAATAAATGCATGAGAAAACATGAAAAATATGTTAAACCATTTTAAAACAATTTTTATTTAAAACTACATTTTTTGTATACTTTAGAATGACAAATAATTTAAGCAACTTTTAAATAACTTTTATTTTTAAGTAAAATTTAATTTTAATTTTAAATAAAAAAAAATTATGTAGAATAAATACACACGATGCAGCAAAGTATTTCGCCGAATTTATTTGTGCCTCTTGCTCTCTCTACATAAATTTATAAAGATATGAACTAAACAGATTCGCCGAAGTCCCGTCGGTTCGTTCTGTTTTGACTCAATCTTGATTTTGGATCGCAAGGTCAAGGCTGCTACTTGGTCTACGAAATTGCAAGTGTCAGCCATGTTGAGTTTTTACTCATGCAATGTTTACATATTTTAATCGTGCATTTTTCGAGCTTCGATGGGTAAAATAAATGAACTTTTAACACAAAATGACTCCTCATGAACTAAAGCTTAAGATAAGAAACCTTTTTAATGTCTTATTTTTCTCATATCACCCACAAACTCTATTTAGCGACATTACCGAAAGACTTTTGAAAAATAATGAAATGCGTTGTTTTGGAAGAACCATGAATAAATGCATTTTTGTTGTACTTAAAAAATGTCGGGTATGATTTTATTTCTTCCCTGTTTTATTTGTTTGTTCCTTTTCTACGGCATCAGGCAACGTGTGGGTCCGAGAAGATTATAATGTAATGGCCACGTTACAGATAATCGGTTATGGTGGAAATTGGGTAGTGTTTTTTAGTTAATAGAACAGCTCAACAAGAACTTATTTACATTAGTTTTGAAAACGACCAGGTTATAGTCAGCTGGGAAGCAGACCTGCAGTTTTGTGCTCCACCAACGTACAGTTATAGAAAATAAAATTTGCAATTAGAGTTTTTGTTTAGGGAACTTATTAACAGTTGTTGTTTTAGGGAACTTATTGACAGTTGTTTTAGGAAACTTATTGACAGAGTATTTTTTGCAAGAGGAGACAATAGATGAAGTTCATTGTAGCAATATGATTTTATTGCTTGCTATATTTGTCGAATATAAACAAAGGAAAATAGATACATAATAAAGTGTAAACTGTTTCGATCATGTGCTTTTTTAAAAAATGAAAATCGCTCCAGACAAGGCATGAAGCCACTTGATATGACAAACTAAAGACACCTCAAGGTCAAAACTTAGTCAACGATAAGTTTTATATGGATAAACTTCTATCCAGAAGACAGTGATTATTCATCCCTGTGTCAGAAACATATCTCATTGAATGTTTCTGACAAACGGGTGAATAATTACTTTCTTCCGGATCGAAATCTACCCGCATAACACTTCTGGAATATGAGGAATAGAAGACAAAATAAGGAAACGAAAATTACGAGTCTGCCAGGAGTAAATTCATGATCCACTTTCTAATCTCCATAATTTATAATCCTAAAGTGATTGCATTTAAAATTCAACATCAACAATTTCTCCCACTCCTTATCTGTGCCTAAATCTAAATACAAATTCCATGAACAAAGCTTTATTCCTAGAACTGCCCGCCTATAGAACCCTGTTCAACTAGCCTACTTGCCAGCGTACTACAACATAGTCGTCTTCAAGTCTAATGTAAATAAGTTCTTGTTGAACCGTCCCCTTAAATAATCAAATATTACGCAATTCCCACCATTCCACCATTAACGAGTGCTACACTGTTGTCCCGGTGACCACAATTTAACCCTTATCCTTGAGTGGTCCTCGGGCATTGATAAGTAGTGATTCTCTTGTAAAAAAAAAGGATCATTTATATATTGTCAATAGTTACCTGCACACATTACTATTTGCTTACGTTACCTATTTTTATACCTTAACTCCGTCGAATATATCATGTACATATTGTCTATATACTAATAGGATTTTTCACTGCATTGCAACCTATTGCTTTATAATTAGAAAAGAGGCGAGATCTCGTGAATGACGTGATGACGAGCATTGAAAAAATAATGGTTGGCTCTTTTCTCAGCAGAAGACGTCTGATACAGAAACGTATGTGAGGCTAGCAAAGGCATCCCCTATCTCCTAAAAGCCAGCGGAGGGGAGGGAAAGTGGAGTCTTCTTTATTGTCAGCTGATTAGAAAGTACGGGTTGCCGAGATCCTGGCCAGAGAGGTATAGCGCCTATACACTTGCGAACCGTAAAAGGCATGTTGTTCTAATGATAAGATTTTATTGCATGCTCGCGCATGTGTGTCTCTATAAAAGAAACTTGGAAATTTGTATTTAATAAATGTGAACGTCTAGTATTTACGGCTACGCATAGATGGACGAAAACGACAGAATACTGCTCTGAGAGTCTCTAAGAAACAAAACAGTACCGAACCAACACATTTATCTATCCATATTATATAACACTGACTACGCTTCCTATTATATTGTTTCCCTTTGCCAAACTTTCACAAAATTTACTACAAACACTATCAACAATTTTTCCCACTCTTTATCTGTGCCTAAATCTTAATGCAGATTCCACAAATAAAGCTTCTTTCCTAGAACTGCCCGCCTGTGGAACACTGTTCCGCTGTCTTGCTTCCCGACCGACTACAGTATGGTAGCATTCAAATCCGATGTAAACAAGTTCTTGTTGAACCGTCTCCTCAAATAATCAAATTATACCCAACTTACGCCATTAACAATTACCACACTACCACCTTACATTCATTAACCATTATCCTCGAATGGGATTCGGGCCTTGATAAGTGATGACTTCCTTGTAAAATACAAACAAACAAAACATTGTGTTTAATACATAGATATTTGTAATCAGATATATATTTCAAGATCGGAAGTTGAAGGGCTTACAAAACAAGGGAAAAAGGAAGGGGAAAGGTTTCTGTTTGATGGACAAATGTGCTCATCAGTGTAATTTTGTTACGTGGTATTGTTACGTTATATTGTAGTCCTTAAGTTTTTAACCGCGTCGTCTATTTAATCTGTTAAATAGAGTTCCATGTTCTTGACGAATGTATATAAGACAATTAGTTGTTTCACAAAAAAAAAAAAAAAACACTTGACGCAAGTTTATAAAAAGGAATAACAATTTATTTTCTGTTCAATTTTTTCTCAATGTGCTATGGGGAGAGAGAGAGAGAGAGAGAGAGAGAGAGAGAGAGAGAGAGAGAGAGAGAGAGAGATGGGTCGTGGTGGAGTCTTGTGGGTGACACAAAATGACAACTGGTCGTCTCGGTGCCCGTCTTCTCTCTGACTCCTTTTTATGTCTGGCATTTTACAAAAAACTTTAGATAGGAATTTCATTTTCCACGTCGCATCCCACTAGCCATTATTAAATTCGTCCAATGCCACATTTCAATATAACTGTTTTCAAAACTTGTCGATTGAAGAATGTTGATTTCAAAGCTTCTGCACTCTTCTTTCAATTGTTATGACTTTAGATGACATTTCTTGGTTTGAAGATTTCCACAATATTTGCGCATGTGCATCCAGCTCCATATGCGTGTGTGCACAACCAGCAGTAATTCCGGCGTTGCCCAAAATACTATTCAACAATGTCCTTTCCTAATGTGACACCGTATCCAATGCAACAACGTGTTTCCAACTAGATCTTTATTACGTGGTGGACAATTCTTCAACAACACCGTTTTCAGTACTAATGTTGAAAATAGTGTCCACGCCACTAGAATTCGTTACGAGGTATTATCTTCTCCAACAACACCGTTTTCAAAACTGATCCCTGAAACAACATGTTCGCCACTGGTACTTCGTTATGAGACATGCCTTTCGCCAATAATATAGTTTTAAAAGCTGATCATTATAGTTCAGTTATTATTCCAACAACTTCAATTAATCTCGTCTTTCATGGAAATTTAAAAATTGAAATCGCATTAGATAAGGCAATAAGCCACTTAATGCAACGAGCTAAAAATAGTATTTCACAGTCAAATACTAGCCAACAATAAGTGTTAGATGGAAAACAGCAATTCGTCCCCCTTTGCCAGAAACATCGCTCATGGAATGTGAAGACTGAAGGACAATATCAGAGAAGCAATAGTTATGAGATTACCGAAAGTAAACCTAAGATCCACTTTCTACTCTCCTAAAACCTGGCATATCACGACGGTCACAAGCGGTCGATACGCATAAATACTCTCTTTCCAGCGTCCACTTGTTTTTCCTAAGATCCAAGCAGAGACAAGCCATTCTATGACGGCTGTAAGGTAAGTCCAAACTATTTCTATCACTTGATCAACGTTATGGCTACTCACATCCGTAAACCATTAATTTTGTCCTGTGTATTAATATGATTTTTTTATATATTTAGCATTTTGGAAAACCACCAGTATAATGTTTTAGTCTTAATGCATTTTATGACTTACCTTCGCAATTTATGTTGACTTAACTCCGTGGAATTTCCACAGGTACGACTAATCTTGGCAAAGGCATTTAAAATGCGTTTCGATAATTTGTTTTCTACAGGGAAGGAAATGAACTTCAGGAAGGTTTTGCCGCCGAAAATCGACAACCAAAAATTTCCCTATGACTACGGCTCTGTGATGCACTACGGAGCCTTCAGTTTTGCAAAGGATCGTCACAAGCCAACAATCATCCCGCGTAATCGTCACGTCAAAATCGGACAACGCTACGGCCTCAGCACAATCGACATCAAGGAAATTCGAAAACTCTATGGCTGTAACTAATTACACTTATTGAGATAATAAAAATAATGCCCTGGTGATATGCGCTAATGCGTGTATTAAAAAAAGTACTAATTTTGACGTGAATACTTTAAATCTCGAGAGTTTCTTGCTATCATATCGTTTGTTTTCTTTGCTCCCCCCCTCACGTTTTATTAGAATGATTTCGTCTCTTGTATGGTTCGGATTATTCGGATTATTCGGACTACTGTTTGCATCTTGAATGTTATTCTCATAACGCTTCAGCTGATGCAACCTCTAACATCCTTCAATCGCATCTCATTTAACTACACACACACACACACACACACACACACACACACACACACACACACACACACACACACACACACACACACACACACATATATATATGCGCCGATCATCATATAATGATTAAAGCACCCCGGTTAAATGTTTAAATTTCAACTGCATTTCTCGCGGTTAACGGTGGCTGAATGGATTTGGTCCTTGCTAATGGAGTCAGAGATAAATTCGTTGCCGGGTTCGAATCTATCGACCAGCGTTAATCGTGACACCCTGCACTGATGATTCCTGAAAGGATGAAAAACTAGTGTCTGTAGCTATTTAAATATAGTATATGGCAATTAAGCTGCACATAATTTTCCGCGTTACACTCTGGTGATAATTCGTAAGGCTGTTGCATGGATTTTATATTACCGCACGTTTTTGTATATTCACGTGTTCTTGAGTTTGCTGGTATGCCAATCAGATTCTTTCCTATTCGTGCACCCATTTATCGCAACTAATGAACGGTTGTTATTTATTTTCGTTCCAGAATATTCGACATATTGGCACAAAATTTAGCGTGAAGATTCTGAGTTGCCAGATTCTCAGAGAAGGGAATACTACTACTACTACTACTACTACTACCTATTTTGCTACTAACACTAATATTACACCTAAGACGATAAAATAACAAACGTTATAGGATTAAAAACTACGCAGCAGAATTAAACCAAATTTAGCAATAAGCTTCCTTGAGTTAATATGTGTGTGATATATTGAGGATACTACTACTACTACTACTACAATTTTTACTTAGAACTTCCTTGAGTTGTCAAATATGACATAAAGTGATCAACTACTGCTATCTATTTTAATGATATCACCACTGCTACTGCTAAGACTAAAAACAACAGACACTCTCTTACTGAAAATTAATAAGCTTATGGAAAAAGCACTGCAGATTTTTTTAAAAATGAAATTTATAACGGGAGGACATCCTTTGCGAAGAAACACTGTTCGTTGAAATTTCAACTAATATGACGTAGACGTAGAAATAAACGAGGAAAGCCATTTTTCGTTGTGGTAGAAAAAGAGTTCTTTATGTGAATATTTTCCAAGGATTTATTTAAATTCAATTGAAGATTTGGTATCTCTCACTCCTCTACTATATCTGCTTTTTTTTCTGAATTTTTGACATGAATGATAATATGCATTGTTGGGATTATTCGAACTACTGTCCTCATCTTTAGTCTTATTCTCACAAAGTTTCGGTCGATGCAACCTCTGCCCTTCTTCAGATGTATTGTGTCAAACTCAGGAATCAGCAATGACTCGTGGCATAACGGATAAAGTATTAAGTAAAATTCAGTTCTAAACTGACACTCTTCTGTTGCTAATTTGCTAACGTTGCTAATTACTTAAGATTTCCACGCACGCTACCCTGGTGTATTAAATAAACAGTTCAGCTCGAAATTCCATACCTATTCACGAGTTCAACAGAAAGATTTCCGAGTTCGACAAGCTACACCTGGAGAAGGTCGGAGATTACATCAGTTGAAACACTATAATAATAGCACTAAATATAAGAACGGTGAAGCGCATAGTCTTTTACGTAAGCACGCACTTTTGTACATATATGTTTTCGCCTGTGTGCGACCAAGAAAAAAAAATCAACAAAAGAAAGTCTTTTTACATACGTGCGCGGTTGCTGGTTGTCATCCGAATAATCGAAATTATACAAATTATCTTTTTTTTGTACTAATGAATGATCGCTTACTAAAGCCATTCATTCGGACAACTTATATGTGTTAAACTGAATAGTTAATCATTTTTGATTATGTGACGAACTGGAAGAAGTTGTCCTTGTACTTATCAATCTGTCTGGGTTGAAGTCAAGTGACACGTGCTTTACTCAATAAATATGACAAAGCCTTGATTAATAAAATATCAATCAGTTTTATTGTGATAGTTTGCATGTGGTGGAAAAAGAATGGTGGGCAGTCTGCTGGCGGTGCTTGGAATACGGTCACCCTTCTCAGCCACAAAACAACAACTGGCCATTTTGTACAGTCTCTCATTTTTTATTAGTTCGCTATGACCTTTCGACCATTGATTTTAATTCATGAAAATATAATTCTGCTTTATTATTGTTGGGTTGGTTCGGGTGTGTTCGCCAGAACAAAACCTCTCTCATTGCGCCCAAGTTCATTAACCAGGACGATTTATTCAATTTTTTGTTTTTGGGTATGTTCAACCTTTGCTATACAACAGTTATAAAAAAGGAAGCACATAATCTTTTATGCAAACACGCACTTTTTTACATATGCGTTTTCGCCTGTGAGCGACCAAGAAAACTAACAAAACAAAAAAGTATTTTTACATACGTGCGCGGTTGCTGGTTGCCATTCTCCGATCGTCGCCTTTTAATGCACTGAGCGTGATCCATTTTGGCAGTGGACACAGAAACACAATGGAAATTTGGTGTCTTGAAAGGTTTTATTTAGAAAGGTTGTTCATGAGAGGAGATAATATATAATTCTAATAATTTAAATATTAACATGGGCGATTCACCATGCAATTCCACCAAAACTCACACCAGCTAACAATCTCCATCCACTGGCGCAGAGTCTCAATGTATAACAGGCAGTTTCTATTACCTTCAGGCAGTCATCCAACTCGTTATAGGGTCGTATCCTCCTTCAATTTAGGTAATTAAAGATAAAAGTGGCGTATATAAACCGCTATCACCATGCTAATAAATAAAAAAAGTATCACATAAAACCGTTTAAAGGCAAAAAAGAGATCTTATTACCGAGCTTACAAATGGCAACAATATGTAGATCAAATATAGCTGACTGAGATAAGTTGTAAGTCAGGGACGATAACTCAATATCCATTAGTAAATACTGACGTAAGGTAAATATAATATCCTTTAAACTGAATAACATTTTGATAATAGGAGTAATAATGATAGGAGTAATAATGAGTATATTGTATAATTTATACAATCTGACGTAAAATGGGGGGGGGGTTCACCTCAAATACACAAACGGAATGTTCAAGAAAGATTATCGCTACAGTCCTCTGTCTCTTCTCTCTTGGCTGGCCGGGAATCATCTCGCAGCACCCAGAAATGAACATCGTTTTATAGGTTCCATCTTCACGCACACACGAGATTATGCGAGAACGGACGAAATAAAAATGCTGGCCGCCATGTTTGTTCTTCCTTTTCTTCGCCTGTACTCACTCGCTGAGCACCCACGGTAAGACTTCTCTTTCTTGCTTCTAACCACATGCCTCCCTGATCTCAAGATCACATTTCATAGTCTCTCATCCACTGTGGCGGTCGCCTCTCTCTACTTGGCCTCTGAGGTGTCTCGTCCTCCTCCTGTGGCTGCACACTCCCCTCCACTGCTTCACCCTCAACTGGTCTGACGTCAAGAATGTGCCTCGGGACTCCTCCCACCACAATGTTGTTACTAGTGTTCCTCCCAGTTACGCGACCCCTACTCCATTGTGTGGTGCAGCGCGCCCCCGGTGGCTTCACCCATACCTTGTCCCCGAGTTTAATTGTCCCTGTGGCCTCTACTTCTCGGCTTGCCGGCTCCACCCTGGGATGCCTCCAGGAATATGCAAACATTGACAGTTGCGGGACCGTCTCTGGTACTTGTCCCAGTTTAGGCGACATGTTATACCAGAAGACGGCTTGCTCAGGTGAGGTGCCTCCTCTTTCCGCAACTGCCTTTATGGTGCGGTGGTTTCTCTCTACGATCCCGTTGCCACTAGGTCTGTAGGCAGCTCTGAAAAATTGTTGGATCTTCCATTTCTTCAGTACTTCTGTCACTGCTACTGACTTGAACGCAGTCCCGTTGTCGGTTAACAACTCTTCCACGGGGCCTCGCTCCAAAAACACCTCATCAAAGATTGCCGCTATTTCATTGCCTGTTCCTCCACGTAGCTTCTTCCATAGGACAAATCGCCCGGGCCCACAGTCAATCATGGTAAGGTAAAGTCCACCCCTGTAATGGGTGACATCGCATGCCAGTCTCTCCCAGGTCCCACTCACCTCCAATTGGCCAGCTTCATGCGTGCTTGGAGCAGGATCAATCGACTGACATCTGTCACATGTCCTGACCACTTGCCTCACCTGCTCCTTGGTGATCCTTGGGTCGACTTTTTTCACTAAGTACCAAGTCCTCTCTACCCCCATATGGTGCAAATTGTGCAGTTCTCGCACACCAACATCATCTAGATCCGATGCAGCAACAACATCTTTCTTTGGCAACAGCCAACTCTTCTTCACTCTCGTGAGAGCATCTGCTCGGTTCTTTTCAGAAGCAACCATGTCTACGCGAAGCTTCAAACAAAACTCTTGCATCAGCTCAGCCAGCACCCCAAGCCTGCGCTTCACTAACATCTCAGCAGCCCCTCTCGTTTTTATCCTTTTTTCGCTTGAAATGAGAGACTTTAGCCAAGCAAACACCGTGGCGGAGTCTGTTTTGATGCAGATGTCACGTAGTCCCCATTTCAAGGCCAGATTGACTCCTTTTATTGTCGCGTCTAATTCCGCCACATTGATGTGGCTGACGTCATTCTTTTTCCTCAACCAGGCTGCATCTTCTGCAACTACTCCTCCAATTTCCAAAACGACCCCTGTTGCAATGCTGCTCGCATCGCACCACACGACTCCATCCAATGTTCGCGGTATGTTCCAGGTTCCCCGGACTGGGTCTTGCCGTTCTGCTTCTTTCAGGAGCTCTTCCATCATGGCGACCGTTCTTTCTCCCACCTTATCATTCCATCCTTGTCCTTCGGCGTGTCTCTTTATGTAGCTGCATGCTGGTCTAATCCAGCTAGCAATGGGGTAATGTCCGATCAACTTTCCGCATATGGAAAAAGGTTCACGTCTGTTGAGCTCCTGCTTCAGTTGTGGGATTTCGTTTCCCCTGCGAAACTCTAGGCCGCCTGACGCACCTCGTTTCAGTTTTAGGCCCAAAGCAGCCCCTCCGTCTAATTTTTCCGGCTCTTTGGCGACCAAGCCGAACTTCTTCAAATGAGCTACCACCTCCTTGGCAGTTACCACAGTTTCATTCACCAGAATGTCGTCTATGTATGAGCTCACTACCCCATCTCCCTTTCCCATTGTCTCCAGAATCTTCCTGAGGATAGTTGACATAATCTTGGGTGCCGAATTTAACCCGAACCCTACTCGCGTAAGGCAGTAGGTTTTGCCTGTGTACTTGACTAACTGATATTTCTAGAGCTTCTTGGCAACATGGAGTTGCAAATAGGCAGATTTTAGATCTACCAATGTAGATGCGCCATTCATCTGCCTCCATTCCCTAATGGTCTCACTGCACACATCTACGGTGTCGCCTCCCGTATGGCACTTAACATGACCGTTCAGCTCTCGGAAATCCAGGACCGGTCTTACTTTCCCTTTAGTTGTTTGCAGAACGGCCATCAACGGCAAAATGCCCGACTCCACATCATCCGTCCAAGGCATCAGTATCCCTTCCTCAATCCATCGGTCGACTTCCTGCTCAAACTCCTTTCTCGCCCCTCCTCTAAACGAATTTGTGTAGCACGCCACCCTGTTTGTCAGCGATGGCGCTTGATGTTTCCATGCCCACTCCACCGTCCACCGCTCTCCGTCGAATTCGGCTCGGAAGTCCTGATCTTTGATCGACAATTTTCTTTCCTCCTCGGCCTTGTTGATCCCTCTGGGAGCGTTCTCCGTCACCGCGCACTCAGCTAGTCCGAACCTCACATTGTCACATGTGATGGTAACACCTCCAAGGCGGCATATAACATCCATTCCAATGATGGCTTGGACACCAGGCACCAGGCGATCAGTGACAATTGCATGGACCCTCATCCGACGTTCAGCAATATCAATAGTGACGGTCTTCTTCCCTCGACACTTCACTCGCGACCCATCGAATGCCACTACTTCACCCTTCCCTTTCCATCTTCCGACCAGGGTAGTGTGCACCATGGTAGTGGTGCAGCCAGTGTCAATCAGGGCCATAATTTCCCGTCCTTCCACCGCAATCTTCTGTTTGGGCATCTGCTGCGGGTGCGCCTCTATTCTCGAATCGGGGCGGCCGCTGGCGCGTCGGTCTCCCCTCGCCAGTTTCCCGAACTTGTGCATTTTACCGCTAAATGGCCTCTTCGATTGCATTTGTAACACACTGTCCGTTGCAAGAACTTCCTGCAGTCTCTTCTCATGTGTGGTTCCCCGCATTCGAAGCATGCGATCCCCGGGTTTGGCAGATTCCTGCCCACATCCTGCTGTACCGTTGCTGTCGTTCCTCCAGGCTCCGTGGGCTGGGTGCTCACTAAAATTTTCGCAGTTCTAAGCAGCTCACTCACATCCAGCGTCTCCACCCCCGGTACCTGCTGCAACCTTTTCGATATTTCTTCCGGGAACCCGGTAACAAAAGTCATCTTGACTACGTGACTTGTGGCATGTCCTCTGATGCCCGACAACTCAACCAATCTCCTTATCTCATTCGCATAGACATCCACAGATTCACCAGTCCACCTCTTCTCTTTCAACTTATTAAAGGCCTCGAAAGGCCCCTCTGCGAAAGCTTCGATCAGTCGACCCTTGATGGCGTCTGCATCACCCTGTTCCCGCTCGCTGAGCTCCAAATAGAGGGCCAGTGCGTCCCCTTCCAGAAACAGTGGTATTACTGCGGCCACATCATCCAGCTTCTGAATCCTTGCTACAAGGTCCACTTTTTTAAGCCACGCCACCACATCACCGTCGCCATTAAAAGGCTTAATCATATTGTTTAAACCTGCATTGGCCATCGCCGAAATAGCTTGACGTAAAATGGGGGGGGGTTCACCTCAAATACACAAACGGAATGTTCAAGAAAGATTATCGCTACAGTCCTCTGTCTCTTCTCTCTTGGCTGGCCGGGAATCATCTCGCAGCACCCAGAAATGAACATCGTTTTATAGGTTCCATCTTCACGCACACACGAGATTATGCGAGAACGGACGAAATAAAAATGCTGGCCGCCATGTTTGTTCTTCCTTTTCTTCGCCTGTACTCACTCGCTGAGCACCCACGGTAAGACTTCTCTTTCTTGCTTCTAACCACACAATCTCTCATCTATGATAAAATTGTCGCTAATTTAATTCGACCCGGACAAGGCGTGAGGCCATTTGATGTAAAGAGCTAAGAAAGAAAGATGATTATCGATAAGAAATACATATTAGTTTTATTCTTGAAAAGACCAAAACTACAGGTAATAGGAAAACAGCCAACAGGAAAGCTGCAGTTCTTGGAAAGAAGCTACTGGAACAGGAAACGATTACACTGAAGTACCAAAACAGCGAATTGATAGCGACTTTATTGACAGTTGATCAGATGTTCACTATAGAGTTTAAATCCAAACTTAAGTATTTTCTATCATACAAATCGCCCGAGGTTAAGAAAAGCGTAATTAATTCGAAGAATTTGCGAAAGAGCATTAATGCTAGACGAACACATATCGAGTTATCGCCCCTGACTTACAACTTATCTCAGTCAGCCATATTTTCTCTTGATATTAGGAGACTGGGATTCGTATTATATAAAGACAGTATTTTCTAAAAAAAAACAAAAAAAACAAACAAAACTTACAATAGTTGACGCTAACGATATCACTTCATATTCATTTCGAAATCATTGAGATAAAGATTTGATAATTTGTATTATTTGGATTATTCGCATTACTGTTTAAATCTTGGTTCTCATCACAACATTTTTGCCGATGTAACCTCCAACTACACTAGTCAATAAATTTTTACTTTTTGAATGTTGTCTAGATTTGCACGACTAAGTTAAGGTATTTTTACATTGTTGAATCAGGAAGTGGTATCTGTTACTTTCCATGAGGTCAGGTTTTAGTGCTAAGTTGACTAAAAAAAAAGAAAAAAGAATCAGATCTTGTGACAAAATTGATTACATTTTTGTAGCATTATCAGGTGATTTTTGTCAACACATATCATACTAAATATGTTTTTAACAGAAAAAAAACAACAGATATTGATTACATGATAGAAACATCGAATGAATGTAATGGTAAGCATTGATAAAGGTAAATTGCATGTTGCTTCATCGTTGTTCAAACTTCAGGGCTTCAACTTGTTTCTTCGAACTTTTGGAATGCTCAGTAGCAAGGAGGGTTCTCTTCAGATTCCAACAGTATTCAGCCATCATGACTGCATTACAGCGACTCTTATACCTGGTTTCCATCTCTTTCAGGTACTGATGGAATCTCTTTCCCTGCTCGTCACTCATTGAACCCAGGTTCTCAGGAAACCGGTTTATATGTGAAAATATGTAATACATATTGACGCTCATGTTGCAGCCCAGGTTTCTGAAAGTAGTCAGCATTTTGTTGACAAGTTCTGTGTAGTGTTTCGCCTTATTGTTGCCAAGAAAGTTCTTCACTACCAAAACAAATGCCTTCCACACTTCTAGTTCCACTTCATTCATTGGGTTTTTGAACTCTGGATCTCTGATGAGCTGCCAAATCTGAGAACAACCACTTATGAAGGCGAAAAATAGCAGACAGGAGGATTCGACCATCAAATTTGTTTCTTCTTCTTCTTCTTCTTCTTCTTCTTCTTCTTCTTCTTCTTCAACAACAACAACAACAACAACAACAACAACAACAACAACAACAACAACAACTAGACTAAAGCAATGCCGATTCAAACTTCAGGGCTTAAACTTGTTTCTTCGAACTTCTGGAATGCTCAGCAGCAAGGAGGGTTCTCTTCAGATTCCAACAGTATTCAGCCATCATGACCATTCAACTGTCAATAAAGTCGCTATGAATTCGCTGTTTTGGTACCTCAGTGTAATCGTTTCCTGCTCCAGTATCTGTGCCTAAATCAAAACGCAGATTCCATGAACAAAGCTTCTTTCTTAGAACTGCACGCCTGTGGAACTCTGTTCCGTCTGCCTGCTTCCCTCCGGACTACAACTTGGATGTCTTCAAGTCCAATGTTAACAAATTCCTAATGAACCGCCCCCTTAAGTAAACACTTCATCAAATCTCCTCACTAACGTAATGTACTTGCAATAACCCTTATCCCTGAGTGGCTTCCGGGCCTTGATAAGTGGTGATCACTGTGTAAAAAAAAACAAAAAAAAACAAAAATAGATTTGCGTATTGATTTGCGTACTGTTTTCTTCTAAAATATAACACGTAAAAATAAGTTTTTTGTTTATTTTCATTAGTAAATATAAGGTTGAAACTGGATAAACGTTCATTAATGATTCTGTCAAAAACACTGTGCAACAAATTTCAGGTTAAAAAAAGAACATGCAATATAATACCATGTTCGGTGTTAAAAAATTCTGATACTAAATCTGACCTTTTTTCCTCAAGGTTAGTCACCGTTTTCATGTACTATAACTCATAGTTTATTATTGTTATGAATGAAAAACATAGAATTGTCAGTTTAAACATTTGCCTCTTAATCCCTTTGTGTTGAGTGTCATCCTATCTTTTTATGTTCCAGCAGCAATCTGCCAACATGGCATAGTTCCATTTTTCTTTTAAAAAGTTTCTCCATCACTGAAGTATGCTGATGGAATCTCTCGCCATGTTCATCACTAACATCACTAAGATTCTCCGGAAAATTCTCGAAAGTGACAATTTTGCAACTCGATCGATGCCTGCGTTCAGTCTCAAGAAACAATGAATATTCCTTGTAAGAATAGTTGCGCGAGTAATTGTCAGGCAAGAGTTGCACAATCCCAACAACACCTCTCCTGAATCGGCACTGCTTTAGTCCAGTGGCAAGAAGAAA
>NC_136496.1:105848186-105853186 GCF_053919585.1 Euprymna scolopes | reverse complement strand
ATTTAATTTATGCAGATTGCGTATGCATTATTATAGAATCAATTTAATTCATGCAGATTGCGTATGCATTATTATAGAATCAGTTTAATTTATGCAGATAGCGTATGCATTATTTTAGAATCAATTTAATTTATGCAGATTGCGTATGCATTATTATAGAATCAATTTAATTTATGCAGATTGCGTATGCATCATTATGGAATCAATTTAATTTATGCAGATTGCGTATGCATTATTATAGAATCAATTTAATTTATGCAGATTGCGTATGCATCATTATGGAATCAATTTAATTTATGCAGATTGCGTATGCATTATTATAGAATCAATTTAATTTATGCAGATTGCGTATGCATTATTATAGAATCAATTTAATTTATGCAGATTGCGTATGCATTATTTTAGAATACATTTAATTTATGCAGATTGCGTATGCATTATTATAGAATCAATTTAATTTATGCAGATTGCGTATGCATTATTATAGAATCAATTTAATTTATGCAGATTGCGTATGAATTATTACAGAATCAATCCTTTAATAAATACTATATATTACGAGGAATAACTTTTGGATACTTATCGGATGAATTTCTGTATTCGGGGGGAAACAAATGAACACATATCTAAGAAAATGGCAGAAACACTGGAGGATGACCTCAAATCTGTAGTGGAATGGGGATAAAAATGGATGGTCACATTCGATGCTGCCAACACTAAATTTGTTTCCTTCAATAACTACAAGAAACCTTGACTACCACCAATAGCAATGGCCAAGAACACATTACCTAAAAGTACTTACATTAAACTCCTCAGCCTAACGTTTACAGGGAATATGAACTGGAATAGATACATTGAGAGCATTACCAAGGCTGCTGCGAAGAAGGTAGGTTCTCTCTACCGTGCTAGAAAACTACTTACGCCTGAAAGTATCATGTACCTCTACAAGGCCACCATTCGCCCATGTATAGAGTATTGTTGTCACATTTGGGCTGGTGCATCTGCTGCTTGTCTCTCACTCACGGGGTTCAAAAGAGAGTCGTCAACCTGATAGGTCCTGAGCTGTCATCTAGGCTTCAGCCTCTGTCCCATCGACGAAATGTTGCATCAATCTGCCTGTTCTATAAGTACTTTAATGGTGAATGCTCTGACGAACTAGAAGCCCTTGTACTCCCTCGACGTGAATACCCACGACAAACCTGACAAGCAGCAAAATACCACCCCTTCACAGTTTAGACCCCTAAGTGTAAGAAGGCCTTCTACTCCAATAGTTTCTTCCCCAGAACTGCTAGACCTTGGAACTCCCTTCCGGGGTTCTGCTTTCCCAACTGTCCTGGCATGCAAAAGTTCAAATGTAATGTGAACAGACATCTTGCCACTCATCTTCTTTCATAATACCCTGCAACTTATGTCCCCGATAGTAGCCCCCTACTTCAAAGGGGCAGTGTCTTGTTTGAGGTGAAAATTGAATTAGACACTTTTTTTCTGTGTGTGTGTATGTCTGTGTATGTACATTTCTCTACCAAACTACTCTGTCAATTTTTAGTCTACAGACTCGATATTTGACATAAGGGGTATTGAGATTTGGGAAAATCTTTTAAATTAGTTTTCGGCCAGAAATTTAACTGTCAATGGGCCAAAGTTCAACGATTTGATCCTTGAAAACTCTACCAAACTCCTCCGCCAATTTTGGGTCTAAACACTTGAAATTTTAGATGTATGTTACTTGAACCTGGATCAAATTAATAATTTTATTTGAGCCCAAAAAATAAATTTCAATTGGTCAAAGTTAAAAAATTTAACCTCTACAGTCTCTACCAAATTACTTAACCAATTTTGGTGTAAACATTTGAAATTTTGCGTAAAGTGTATTCAGACACAAGGCAGACGTTTTAAATGGTTTTCGGCCGAAAATTTTGCTGCCAAGGATTCAAAGTTCAAAAGATTTGACCTTTGCAGTTTCTAGCAAACTATTCAGACAATTTTGGGTTTAAACATTTGAAAGTTTACATAACGGGCATTCAGGCACGCAGCCAGCTTTTTAATCAGTTTTTGGACGAAAATGTGGCTGCCAAGAGGTCAAAGTTGAAAGAGTTGACCTATACAGACTCTAACAAACTCCTCCGCCAATTTTGGGTCTAAACTGAAATTTTAGATGTAGGTTACATGGACATGAGTCAAACTTTTTAAATATATATATATATATATATATATATATATATATATATATATATATATATATATACATATGCACATAAAGTTGTGAACAGTACATAGGGCCTAAGCTAAGCCGGGCTGAACTGCTAGTATATCTATAAAAGTGAAATTGTCTGTGCGCGCGCGTGTGTGTGCGTACATTGCCCTACCAAACTATTCAGTCGATTTTCTCTCTGCAGACTCGATATTTGGCATACGGGTATTGAGATTCGGGTATTGAGAGTTGGGAAAATATTTTTAATCGTTTTTTGGCCAGGGTTTAAAAGAATTTATATATATATATATATATATATATATATATATATATATGTATATATATATATATATGTCAACGGATCAAAGTGCGACGATTTGTTACTTAAAAACTCTACCAAACTCCTCCGCACCTTTTTGGTATAAACCTTGAAATTTTTTCTGTCGGTTACTTGGATATGGATCAAACTTTATAATTTCAACCCTATATTTTATTTTTTTAAAAAAGTTCGAAAATACCATATATATAAAATACCATATATATAACTTTCATTAAAATATGATATATTTGAACATTTAAGGATGGTTCGTCAAAGAAATAAGACGTAGAATCCACGGAGATTAGGTCAGCAAGATTGACCGACATATAAGGATAATGCATGATGGAATGTTGACGCCATCTGTACCAATAAAAGAGATGTGCAGACAACGGGCGAAGGAGAGAGAGAGAGAGAGCGACCACGATGGTTGAGCGAAGCGGCATACTTTTCTCCACTGCAAAACACACAAACCGCACCACGCGCGCGGTTACTAATGTCAAAACTGTTATTCTGAAACTGAAAAGGTTATTTTGAATAAAAAAATATTTTATTACCATCTGTGTGTTTTTATTTCGCTGCCAAGTGTATATATCGAGACAATGACAAAGGTTAGTTTTTTAGAAATTATACAGACTGAAAAACACCTTTGACGATCGGCCGTAGCGATAGTTAGCGACAGTTACAGTTGAGGAGACCTACGAGTTGGACAAAGTCGAAGGCGAGTTGTGGCTCGCAGGAGATGGGGAAATGAATTGATCAACCTACTTGCGAACATAGCCTCGACAGTAGATATAGCGTTCAGAGGGTCCATGATGTCACACACACATGCACACACAGAGTGCAACTGATATTTGAAGAATGTGTCGGAGTTTGTGTCTTGTATTTATTTTTGTATGCTAATGTGAGAAACGACGACACGATCAGAAGAGAAACGGAAAAGGAAAAAGGTCCAAGGAAGCAAACGTGGTTATTGGGCGTGTATCAAGAGGATGATGTTCTTTGTATTATTCTTTCCATTTGACTAGTTGATGTGTGCGATGCTGATGCCTGCAATATATGCATGAAAGAACCCAAGAAATTATGAAAAACCAGACCTGTTTATCACATTCACTTCAAATCCAAAGTGGAAGAAAATTCAAAATGAACTCTCTAGATAAACATACATCAATCGTCAAGATATATTGGTCAGAGTGTTTCATCTGAGGATAATCAAAGTGATGAATCTGTTAAATCAGAAATCTTTGGCTACATGCACACAAATGAGTGGCAAAAAAGAGCCCCCACCCGTGCGTATATATTATTGTGGTTTACCAGAAAAACTAACTCCAATCAAATTGATTCCATTGTATCAGATGAGTTACCTGATATACAAACTGATCCAACCTTATTTGAAATAGTAAAAAGTCACATGGTGCATGGGTCTTGTGGTAATATCAATAGAAATTCACCTTGCATGATTGCTGGCCAATGTATAAAAATATCCTTCAAAACTATCCACTTGAAACTCAGTTTAGTAAGAATGATTATCCGTCTTATAGGAGAAGATCGCATGAAGATGGTGGCTTTAAAACTATGGTTGGCAGGCATGAAGTTGACAATAGGTGGATTACACCTTAATCTCACTTACTTTCCAAAACATACAACCCTCACATAAATGTTGAATTTTGCAATTCTGTGTATTTATGTATTTGAAAATATGTTTGCAAATTCATAAACGAGGGATCTGATGCAGCCACGTTTTGCTTACAAAAAATATTAGTGATGAACTTACACGACTTGATAGATATATCGGCACTAACGAAGCATTTTGCCATATTTTGGGGTTTCCTATTCATGAAAGACACCCTCCAATCCAACAGCTTTCAGTTCATCTTGAAAAGTGTCAGAGGTTTTATTTCACAAACGAAAATGCTGGCAAAGTTGTTCTGAACGCAAAAGATACATTTTTTTTTAATTGTGTGAATAAGATAATTTTACAAAAACTCTTATTTATAATCAGGTTCCATCTTATTACATATTAAGTAACAACACATGCAGAGGAGAAAACGAGGAGCTGATGTTGAGGGTCAACCAGCTGTAAAATCTGACACTACAATTGGAAGAATGTCTCTGTTCACCCACGTCACCATTAATGTTTCCTTTTGAAATGAAATAAGAAGACCGACTTCATTTTTATTTCTAAGAAATATTGATGAACAAACTTGGCAAATATTACATCGTTTTACATGGTTTAATATTCTCTTTGCTATTGAAAAATTGGAATGGGCCAATAGTTGTAGATAATAGAATCTACCTTTTTCCTGCTTTTCTAAAAACATGTATATTGTTGGTCACTCTTAGCTACGAAGGACAACAAAGTCGATATAAAAAATATATATTTCTGCAAAATTTTACTTTTCTTTTCATCATATTTTGCTTTGGTTTCGATAACCCAAAATTTGAAGTTATTTTTTTACAAGCACACAACCTTTTCATAATCTTTCATACTAT
>NC_136496.1:105795686-105845686 GCF_053919585.1 Euprymna scolopes | reverse complement strand
GACCTGTTTTTGTTGGTAGAACTGAACTTCCGTTTCAATTCATTTAATACACCACGATTTGACGAGGCGAATTAGATTTCATATTCTGTTTACTCGATAAGTAAAAAAAAATCCCTATTTTAAAATTTTAAATTCATTTTTTATCTTCCAAATTTTTTAATTTAAAATTTTTTTTCTTTATCATATCAGGCAAAAAAGTTGCTCGCTTGCGTTTAAGCTTAAGCATAAACGCTGATGTCGAAGCTTTTTTTTTTTTAAACAGTTGTTTCGATATAAGAAAATATGAAATGTTTTATCATTAAAACTATAAATTGTTAGGTGAAAGTATAGTTTTTTTCGAAGAAAATTTACGGATTTGTGACGTGCTTAAATAATATTTGGTGCTAATGCAGAGAGTGATGCGCGCTATTTTTAAAAATCGTATTTCCACGTTTAATTAAAGTTTTATGATATGTTTTTTTTATTCAATTGTAAGGTTAAAGTGCAGAATAGGTACAAAACACCCTCCGCTCCCCATGTTAAGAACGGCTTTTTAATTAATAACGTTATTATTTCAGCACGGATCACTCTCTGCATGAGTACCGATTAATGCTTTGTTTTTTTGCTTTTTTTACGGTAGTTTTTTTAAGAAAACCTTTTTCAACAAAATTGAAAGTACACGTTTTTCTTTGTTTTTTTTTTACAGAAATTGTTTTTACATAAGAAAATATGAATACTTTTTCTTTATTAAAGAAATTGGGTACTCATGCACTTATTGATCCGTGCCGAAATAACGTTATTATTTAAAAAGTCATTCTTAACATGGGGAGGGGAGGGTGTTTTCTACGTATTCTGTACTGTAACCTTACAATTGAATAAAAAAATGGTAATTTTTTAGATTAGGTCCACCTCCACAATTTTCTTTTAAAAGACGACTTTAAAAAGTTTTCGGCTGTATTGAATATGGAAATCACATTGAAAAATTGCAGAAATAAGTAGTTATCGAGATATAAGAAGCTGTATAATGCATTGTAATCTCTGGTGGCCAGCTTTTTTAACGCGCGTGCGCGCGTCATAAAGAAATCTACGCGCATAAAAAAGATGGCCGCCAAAGAATACAATGCATAAAACAACTATTTATATCTCGATAACTACTTATTTCTGCAAAATTACAATGCGATTTCCGTATTCAGCATAGTCGAAAACATATAAAAGTCGTCATTTAAAAGAAAATTGTGGAGGTGGACCTAATCTAAAAGATACGCAAAAAAAACAAACTTTAATTAAACTTGGAAATACGATTTAAAAAATAGCGAGGAGCAGTAAGTGCATTAGCACCCATTAAACGACTAACGTGACTTATTGCCAAATAAGCTCCGGCTACAATGTTTTTTTTTTCAAGTTAAATTCAACTTTTGCAATATCTTTTTATTTGTTTATAATTTCACGATATCTTTTTTTAAATAATAAATTGTTAGTTAAAAGCACAGAATAGTTACAAAACACTATCCCCTCTCTATGGTAAGAATGGCTGAAAAAATAAAAATAAAATAAAAATATTAGGTACTCATGCAGAAAGTGATCTGTGCGGAAATAATAACGTTATTATTTAAAAAGCCATTCTTAACATGGGGAAGGGAGGGTGTTTTGTACCTATTCTGTACTTTAACCTTACAATTGAGTAAAAAAATATCATAAAGCTTTAATTAAACTTGGAAATACGATTTAAAAAATAGCGTGGATCAGTAAGTGCATTAGCACCAGAAATTGTTAGGTGAAATACAAAAAAGTTTCTACCAAGAAAACCGTTATTTTTCAGCCATTATACAGCTAGTATATATATATATATATATATATATATATATATATATATATATATATATATATTTACACACATATATATATGTGTGTGTGTGTGTGTGTGATTCAAACACGGTAATGTTTGAATATATGGTTAAGTGGCAGTTTTAGTCATTTATACCTGCTTTAAAGCTTCACTGCTCCCTCATTTTTCGGCCAAATTTCAGACAATTATTACAGTTTATAGATCACCTTCTCAGCTATATTGCGAACAAAAAAATTCAGTTTTCGTTCAGTAAAACAAAAATTATGATGAATTTACTGGTGTTCAAAATCGTAAAGAAACGTAAGGAGGTGAGCGCCGTATTTTTATGATTGGTTTTCATAACAACCACGTTGCTTCAGCGACTACTGTTGCTACGACTTCACCGTTCCCGCGAAAAGAGAAGTAACAAGTGAAACAGAGAGAAAGAATGAAAGGGAGATAATTGGGCGAATTTTATTGAAAGCAGACGAGTGCCGTACATTGTTATTACATATGTGTATGTTATGTTTATGATGTAAAAAAAATAGGATTGAAATTAAACAAAGAACTTATTTGAATTTATTGGAAGCCTGGAAAAACCATGGATTACAATAAAAAATGCGGGCATGAAAAGTAAAATGGTTAAGTTTAAACATGGAAAAGTAAGGGACTAGTTAAAACTGGAAAGGAAAACAACAAGATATTCTAGTAAAAATATAATAAATTTATAACTTAAATAATTGCAGCACTAAGAAGTGTTTTTTAAATTCAATTTATAACATTATATAATCAATTCTTAAAGCTTAAGCATATTACTTTTCATGCTCGCATTTTTATATTGTAATATATATATATATATATATATATATATATATATATATATATATATATATGGTAGTTTGATTTTCTGTTCAGAGTCAAATGAATTCTCTTTGGATTATTTAATGGCAATAAAATACCCATTGGAAAATATTGTAAACGTCTAATCGAACACAAGTTTTTATTCACTCATAACTTTCAGTTTTATACATTTCTGAACACAATTGTTGCAGAGGTAATCACAATAGTTCTGGTTGGTTATAATCCCGACAAAGCTGTTTCAAATTCTGCGACACTATTCATTAGACGAATCATGCATCTTCATCTGACCCCCTCCCATGACCCTGGTACCCATAGGGTACATAGAATATATTATTTAGACACAAATAACAAAAGAATACAATTTGTTATTCATACGTATTCTTATTTATTTCGAAATATTTCATCTGGTTCTGTGTTGTAATTAAAAATCTGAAAGTCTCGATTGTAGAACTTTTTAATCTTTTGTAAAATCTCTGCATCCACAAGTTTGTATGCCTCCTTCATGAATCTTTGTCGCTGTTTAGTCCAATCTTGTCGAGTTAAAACCGGATATTCCTTGTATATATTTTGAAATGTCCCAATAATCTTCTCAATGTCGCCTGCTCCATTCAGATCACCGAATCGACTCAGATTGAACGTCGCGTCTTCCCTTATGTAACCTTGGATTTGAAACGAATCGAATAATCTGTTGACAAGGACTTCTAATTTGTAGCATATCTTTGGCGAGCGACTGCGAAAGTGCATGAATATTGTGTGGCAAAGGTCTTTTATCGCCGACAGTGAATAATTCCAGTTTGAAATATTGTTATAGTTGAGAATTATTTCTTCTTTTATTCCCACCTTACTGATCAAATAATCCCTGTCTCGATCGAAGGTCTCCTGTTTGATGATGAAGTTGTATTTGTACGTACACGGACGACAGATTTGTTCAATCGGCGCCCAGTGCGGGTTGAGCCACTTGAAGTGGATTTGATTTCCTTCGGTAATAGTTTGAAGAAATTCGCCAAATGTCACGTCATTACCGCACATTTTGGATAATTTGGAGGCGTTGTTGCGTACGTGTTTCACGATATTGCGGCCATAGTTATTCCAAAGCTCGGGTAGAAAGAGCTTATCAACATAAGCCGAGTAGAGACGAGAGTAGGGGTTGCGTGTAACAAGAAATCTCATGGTGTCATTCAGATGGAGAATGTCTCGTTTTTGAAATTTATGTTCCATGCGAGTCCTGTGTATTTTGAATCTAATTGTGTTGAATGGGTCTGTCTCTCTTTTCGTGTTAGACAGTACTTGAAAAAAACGCATCCAATATGTGGAGCCACACTTTGGGACCTTGCAAAAGAAGAGACCGCTGGGTTTGTATGCGTAGAACCTAGAATTGGATATCGTGTGAGGTTTGAGATGTAATCTTCGGCAAGTCTTTTCTAAATGCATGCTCCGCTCTTGTAATTCTTTACTTGTTCTGTCAAGCGTCGTCCTGGCGACGGGTGCTATTTCGATGAAGGCTGTCTGAAAGCAGAGTAGATAACCTAAAGGAAAAAAAGAAAAAACAATGCATTTTTTAAGCAATTAATACTTGTAAATTTTTTAAGCAATTAATAATTGTAAAATTTTTAAGCAATTAATAATTGTAAATTTTTTAAGTAATTAATAATTGTAAATTTTTTAAGCAACTAATAATTGTAAATTTTTTAAGCAATTAATAATTGTAAATTTTTTAAGTAATTAATAATTGTAAATTTTTAAGCAATTAATACTTGTAAATTTTTTAAGCAATTAATAATTGTAAATTTTTTAAGTAATTAATAATTGTAAAATTTTTAAGCCATTAATAATTGTAAATTTTTAAGCAATTAATAATTGTAAATTTTTAAGCCATTAATAACTGTACATTTTTTTAAGCAATTAATAATTGTAAATTTTTTAAATAATTGATAACCAATTAGTAATCGATTGTTGAAATAAAGACTTTCTTTTTTCTTTACGGAATGAAACAGAAGCGTCAACTTACTATCTCAATAAAAATATCGACATTGCTCTACTTATTTCCGCTCCCATGTGAAAAAAAGTGTTTAAATTAAATATTAGACAATTTATTTCATAAAATCGTTTTTACTCATAATGCGAGGTAAAAACATTTATTTTCGACAAGTAATTAAATATTGTTTCAGTGAAATGATGCAAGCAGCAGTATTATCGCAAGAAAATGTCGAATGTTACACCAGTCAAAATGCATGGGAGAATAATGCATTTAAAGGATTGTTATTATTTATATCTCTTTTATTTTTATCGAACCCTTTCTTAAGTTCACGTTGGGTCGCATCAACATATATCTGATTGCAAGAAAACAATGACAACGTTCATTTAAATGAAAGTATAAGATTCTAACACACACACATAATGAAAAAAAAGTTGTAGTGTTTACCTGATATACGCAATGGTAAACTTCAATCTAATATAAATACCAGTATTTATATATTTATATATATATATATATATATATATATATATATATATATATATATATATATATATATAATTTAATCCCAACCGAATAAAAAAGCTCAATACACAATAGAGAGTAGAGCTTATTATAAGCGAAAGAAAATTTTAACTGCAAGTTAAAATTTACAATCAAAATTTATTGTTCGACTGAATACTCCAAAAAACCAATTTACAAAGTTCTTATTCCGTGGAGTTTCAAAGAATGTTATTCTTGCTACTTTTCTCATTAGAGGACAGAAGGAAATCAACAAATTATATTTATATACTTATTTTTCATGCAAAACAGCTCCCCCAGCATGTTAAAATTTAGTTACATTTTTACAAATTATTTTGGTTATGCAGTAACAAACGATTATTATTATGTCAATACCGGTTCTTTTCGTGAATATACTCTTCAGAAAAATAAGAAATTCTTTTCTTAGATAGAAAAAAATGCATGACAGTATAATGTCGTAAGAAGAAAAATCATAGAAGACTCAATATCGTGAGCTTGTTCTGGAAGCCATATTTGTTCATATTGACATGTAAGCAAAGCATTTCTAATTTTTCTGAAGAGTATTAGCACGAAAGATTCAGCATGGACATAATAATAACCATTTGTTTCTGCATAATGAAACAGATGTGCAAAAGTGTACCGAAATTTTAACATGCTGGAGGATGTGCGTTGCTTAAAAATAAATATTTGAACCTTGGCAAGTAATAATATTCTTATTCTTTTATGCATGCTCTGTTAATATATTTAATATATATTGAGCTTCTAAGCAAAAAGTGAAATATAATTGAAAACCCATATTTTACCAAAAGAATATATATGTGTGTAGTCATCGACATACAGTCCTATTTCGTTGTATCACAACTCATCAGTGCCGCTAGACTAGCACCTATCCCAAGCCGAGGATCGAACCTAGAACCGTCGCGTTGGCAGTCGGCAGTTCTACCCCTCGACTACGGAACGGTGCCCGTAACTAATCTGTCCGAATGTCTATTTAAATAAACATCCGTCCACCACTTGTAAAGTGCTCAAACGCTTGTTTGTAAACAAACCGCGAGCTTCGCATTTATCAGCCAAATTAAGTAGCGAGTGAGATTATTTACGACAGTGCTCAACCCAAAGAGGGTTTTTAAATTATATATATATATATATATATATATATATATATATATATATATATATATATATATATATATATATATAAAGTATGTAACAATTGTTCCTCTGAGACGGTCGAGATACGTGGTAATGGCTAAAACAGACTCTATTCTATATGATGTCGAATTTGCTTCGTAATTATTGAAAGAAAATATTCTTGATGATGTTTGATTTTTAACAGGAAACGGCACTTATTTACAATGATCCTCGTCCATGAAGAAAAGTAACAAATTGAAGTCAAACTATGGCTTTTGATTACATGTTTTAAAAGCTAAATCTTTATTCGACATATAATTGCGACAGGCCTCTGCAAAGATTCACACAAAAAATAAAACGTATTAACTCCTTATGATAAAATTCTCACATAAAATGATTAAATAGCAACAATTTTGGTCACGGGAAGAAATAAACAGGGAAAGGGAATATAATTTCTGATTTGAAATTAACGCAACTAGAAAACACGAATTTATTTTAATCAAATTACACCCAACACCCTGAAACGAAAAAAGTAAAGACAAATCGAAAGGGCATTCATCCTAGGCGGGTTATGCCGACTCATACGAAAGATAAAAAAATCTTGGGAAATTTTAAATTCCCAAACAGTCTCCAGTCGCATATATATTCCGGCAAGGGGGTGATAAAAATATTATATTTTACAGTCCTTGCAGGGAAAAGTCCACGTCCTTCCACATAAAGTGCCTGGTATTTACAAATTGTCACCGTCTTGTACTGACTATCAACTAATGTTTGATTAATCATATACAATCTGTATCGTATTTAAATGCAATGATATGTTGTTCACAATAGTTTCAACATTAGATGATAGAAAAAGATTGAGTAAACCATATATTATGGCAGAAGCTATTTTTTTTATATAAACTACTTATTCCAAAATTTTTACCATGAAGTCGTGAATGATGAGCTAACACGTTTTGCGAATTCATCCCGTTAAGTATGGGAGCCCTCGCACCTGGGTATTATACATTGTATTTCTATGGGTCTGGATGGCTAAAAAAAAAATAAGAAACTTAGTACAAATTAAGTTTCTACTTAGGAGATTCCGTGTCTCACCCCAAAATGGGCATGTATTATTATCCCATATGCATTAAGTTTATCAAGATAATGGAGACGAGCCCACATAAATAGGTGACGGCGACAAAATAGTTATCTATAAGATGGTGACTGCTAATAACGCTGGTAAAAGTATGAATAAAAAGCCCCTCCCTGCTATATGAAAATAGCAACGTGTTCAATTAGTCATGTACGCTGAATTGTTTTCAATAGTTATTGTGTTTAAATATTAAATAACACAAAAATATATATGTCATAAAACAACACAGTCATCATGTTATTTATACATAACTATCATGCAACGTTAAACTGTGATCATGACGTAGTGGAGGTTGATCTTACAAGTTTTACCAGTTCATCTTGCCGAGTAAAGTAACCCGTAATATACCTTGTATTTATACGCCCCTGCATGCCCAAAATAAATAAAAACAAAATTGTATAAATTAAGTTTCTACTTAGAATAAGTTTCCTTCATCCAAAAGCATAGATAAATTTCCCCTCATATGCATAAAGTCTATCAGGATAATAGATCTTATATAAGACTTTTACACGAATATTATAACCATAAAGTATGGTGTACTAGAAACAGAAATCTTAGTAGGGCAACTAGTCTATAAGATGTAAAAAGTTCTGAAATGTTTCTCCACTTATAAGTATTTATTATTTAGGTTTTGTTATTGGATTTAACTAATACAGGATAGAGAAGTTATGATTCCAGTTGTGTTTATTTATTTTATATGAACAACCGTTTATAATTTTCATGCTGTTTCACTATTCAACAAACTAAAATGAGTTGATATGGCAAAAATATTACGATAGCTCCGTATTAAACCAAACCAAAAAGGATTGATATGTTATGGTATGAATCGCATGAAACTTGATGTTCATATCAAGATCATTAACAGTTACAGTAATAGAGAATGTAGGTATAATTACTAACAGAGAGAGAGAGAGAGTGAAAGAGAGAAAGAATGATAGATAGATAGATAGGGAGAGGGAGAGAGAGAGAGAAAGGAAGGAAACATCACTAAATATTACGATAGTTCCGTATTAAATGAAATCAACAGAATTGATATGCTATGATATGAATCACATGAAACCTAATGTTCACACTAAGTTACAGTAATAAAGAATATAGGTATTAATACTAACAGAAAGAGAGAGAGAGAGAGAGAGAGAGAGAGAGAGAAAGAAAGAGAGCATCACTCAATTCAAAATTCGTCTTTACTAACTCGTAAATCCAAAGAAGCAGAGAGTTAAGAAAAGCAGAACAGAACACTTTTTCTTGGCCTTTTCTTCGGTCGTCTTGATTGGATCATCACCATTTGTCGTCCTGAAGGACTTGCTTCCTCTACCCATTAAAAACGTCTCGGCTGTCCTCCACATTGTTTGCGAAACATTCAATTAGAATTTTAAAAGTAGCTGAAAAAAATAAAGCATAAAATTAGGACACATACAGAGCTCACATGATAAGAAAAATCTCTAACATGAAAATACAGTGCACTTCTTTCAAAAGAATACCTCCATTGTTTTGACTCACTTAAAAGTATGGAGCGCCAAAATCCGTCTATAATCAAAACGTTTGACATCCATTGTTTATGTTAATAAGAACAACGAATATTATTTAATGTTTATGTAGTGTAAGCTTAGATATAAAAGCAATTGTTAGAGGTGTTTAAAGTTATTCAAAAAGATATAAAGTTTCTTAGTAGTTTTATTGTATTCTCTCGGTTTAGCCATTGTGGTAAGTAGGGAATCCTTTCTATAAAGACCTTATTGATTAGACTTAATTTCAATGTTAAGTTCATTAAATAGAAATAATCCTATGTCTATAGCGGAATCTGTAGGCCCATAAGCATATCTAAGTTGTAAGATGCATCCTTTTTTTCAATGCTTATTATCAAATTAGATTAGAGAAGTCTAGCTAACAGAACTTAATTTCTAGATCAATGAGGTGAGAATTTGTTTTTACGATGACGATGGCTTTGTTTAAGATCAGGATATCCGCAGTAGTTATTAATGTCAAATGTCATGAAACTTTAATAACTTCGGTCTTTTCATAGCTATTGAACCTGATAATAAAACCTCTAACTTTTTAGATATTTCAATAAGCCTTTACTCCGAATCTTACAGGCCTTACCACAAACTCGTCTTGACGCGTTTCTATGTTCACAAATCTCTACTATTATATAAATGCCACTTTTTATTCCTTCCTTATAGGTTCCGAAACGGCTGAGCCTATCTTTCGCAAATTTCACACAAAGATAATTTATATGTCTGGCAATGTTCTCAGATATGTTTTGTACAGAAATTCATCCAGTAAGCATCAAATATCGAAAAAAAATGTTGTCTTAAAAATTATCTTTGTTCTCTTATAAATAAAATTAATTTTTACAAATTTTACGTTACACTGATGTAACCTTGACGGTGTAACGTAAAATGTTTCACTGCAAAATTTCTTCTTTTTTATCTATGAGAAAAGAAAGGCTATTTTAAAGATCGTCAAACCCAAATATCAGCTGACGTGATATTGTAAACAAACACAGAAGGAATTTGATGAACGACATTTCATTATTATTTTTTTATTTTCTTATTATTAATTATTCAGTTTGCTGGGCACATTATTCCTTGTAACATATAATAATCAATAGAGGATTGATTCTATAATAATACACATGCAATCTGCATAAATTAAAATATCATGTTTAAGCGTATTGTACGACTGGGCAACGCCGGGCGTCAAGCTAATTATTACTAAACCAGGCATATTAGCTTACCTATAACAGTTTTTAACGGCGGATCGATCCTGTTAGGTTATTTAATACCATGAAAGGTTATTTATCATAGATCATAGGTTATTTACATAGGTTATTTATTTATTTATTTATTTGGGTCGTATAGATTTCTTTTTAACATGTAAGAGTGGTATATTTGTGATGTGGTAAAAGAGATTCTTTTTTGAATTTTTTGTAACTTTAAAAGTTCAATATATTGTCTACATTATATTTTAGACAATATATATTAATGGTGATGTGATCGAGGCGAAGTTCGTCAGCACTGAAATTAGGGGGAAAAGATTTCTGACACTGGAGAAACGTATGCAATATTCAAAATGAATCACTGTAGATAGTTTACCTTACAAATATTTTTGGGCACGTGCTGTTTGATCCTGGCAGGAACACACACACACACACACACACACACACACACACACACACACACACACACACACACACACACACACACACACACACGCACACACACACACACACACACACACACACACACACACACACTACCACACACAAACACACACACACAAACTCACACACAAATACACACACAAACACACTCAAATACACACTCAAATACACACACAAATACACACACACACACACACAAACAAACACACACACGCAAACACACACACACACACACACATATATATATATGTATTCACGGATGGCCAATATTTATATATTTTCATGTATGATTATGTGTATATATGTATATAAGTTCATGCATCGTAATACAGATTTTATGCACGTCTCTTTAAGCATATACAGATTCATGTATTGAGAGGTGTATATATGTCTATGCATATATATGCACACTAGCTGTATATACTCGGCGTTGCCCGGTATAAACATATTGGCGGTGGGGGGACGATTTAAGATACACTGAATATCTTAACTTGTTGGATTTATGGAAACGTAAAACACGTCCATCGTGGTCTATGAAAATCAAACGCAAGATAACTTTCATAGCTTAAAGGGGAAGTAACTCATAATTTAAATAAGCTTACTTCCGATTTTAAATGCAACTCTTATTAGCTATTAATAATTGAAAATAAATTACTAATAAATTAAAGTAAAAATGAATTAAATAAATCAATCTTAAATGATTTTTATGAATAGAACAACTAAAACGATTTGATTACAACAACTAATTAATAACATCGAGCTAATTATTATTTCTTTAATGAAATATGCAAATAAGGTGAATTATTGAATGTAGATTTCTTTTGAATAGACAGTATGCATAGAACTTATACTGGAATAAAAGTGTATAAAAATCATGGATGACCTCCAATCCGTAGTGGAATGGGGACAAAAATGGTTGGTCACATTCAATGCTGCTAAGACTAAGCTTGCCCCTTCAATGACTACAAGAAACCTTCTCTACCACCAATAGCAATGGCCAAGAACACATTGCCTGAAAGTACTTCTTTTAAACTCCTCGGCCTAACGTTTACAGGGAATATGAACTGGAATAGATACATTGAGAGCATTGCCAAGGCTGCTGCAAGGAAGGTTGGCTCCCTCTACCGTGCTAGAAAACTACTTACGCCTGAAAGTATCCTATACCTCTATAAGGCCACCATTCGCGCATGTATGCAGTACTGTTGTCACATCTGGGCTGGTGCATTTGCTGCTTGTCTCTCGCTCCTGGACAGGGTTCAAAAGAGAGTCGCCAACCTGATAGGTCCTGAACTGTCATCTAGGCTTCAGCCTCTGTCCCATCGACGAAATGTTGCATCCCTCTGCCTGTTCTACAAATACTTTAATGGTGAATGCTCTGACGAACTGCAAACACTTGTACCTCCCCGACGTTACTACCCCCGACAAACCCGACAAGCTACTAAGTCTCATCCTTTTACAGTAGAGATCCCTAGGTGCAAGAAAGCCTTTTACTCCAATAGTTTCTTCCCCAAAACTGCTAGACGTTGGAACTCCCTTCCGGGATTCTGCTGTCTCAACTGCATTGATATGCAGAAGTTCAAGTGTAATGTTAACAAACATCTTTCTACTCATCTCCCTTCATAATGACCCCGCTAATTAAGTCCCTGATAGTAGCCCCTGCTTCAAAGTGGCACTGTGCCTTGTTTGGGGTGAAAATTGAATAATAAAAAAAAACAACAAAAAAAACAAAACATTTTAAGGGTCATAATAGGGGTCAAAGATAAAAAATTGACCTTTTTTTTTTTTGTTTTTTTTTTGCTCAGCATACACCTCCAAACACCCGGGCAACGACGGGCACCCATGCTAGTATATATATATATATATATATATATATATATATATATATATATATATATATATATATATATAAAAGTGAACGTGTCTGTGTGTCTGTATATGTGTCTGTCCGTCTGTGTACATTTCCCTACGCAATAACTCTGTCAATTTTTAGTCTACGGACCGAAATTTGATATACAGGGTACTGAGATTTGGGAAAATATATGTGATCGGTTTTCGGCCAGAAATTTAGCTGTTAAGGTGTCAAAGTTAAACGATTTGACCTTTGAGAACTCTAGCTATGGAGTTATTATATATATATAAATAAATGTAACTCTTGGTTCGTTCGTAATTAATAGTCTAAATAACCACTGAAATGACTGCTTCGGCATTTTGGTATAATATGTTTACTGTACCCATGCGTGTTTTTATATATCTCTTTTTAATTATAACATTATACTTAATTTTTCTATAATAAATAGGTGGTTTTCTTTGTACGGATGGGCCATTTTTTTTATTTGTGAACAATTATTTCACACTGCGTGCCATCACGTTCCATCACTAAACGGAACTTTTATATACCAAACTTACATTTTTCGTTTAAAACTGGAATTATTTCTCTTTCATTAATATTTTTTTTTATATATCGTGTTTTATATATAAAGTACAATTGTTGAATGTTATTCTTTTGATTAAATTTTTTGGGAGAAGCACAATTAAAAAAAAAAAGATTAAAACGGAGCAAAATTTAAATTTTTCATTCCACTTTTACAACAAGCGCATACTTCGCAAGTTTTATCGTAAGTTAACGAGCAACCCATAAAAATCTGGTAGCTGAGTGTCAAATCGGCTTAAAATATTGTATATATATATATATATATATATATATATATATATATATATATATATATATATATAACCTCTCCCTAACATACTGGCAATAATTTGGTACCGTCCTTCCCTTGAGTGTTCTAATAAGAGGGATTGATTTACTAGGATTTGTATTGGAAGCTGATTAAAATTATTTAATTGTTGAATTTTTTGCATTTTGGTTAAATTTGTTAGTTTGCAATCGCCCACACAAAAAAATGAACAAAAGACAAAATTAAAAAGAATGGTACTCATGCAGAATTTACACACGGGATTCCAATTAGAGTGTTGTCCAAATGTCGAAACACTAAATCAACATTTTATTTATTTTTTTGCATAATTAATGATGGGAGTACTTTTTTGTTTATTTTCTTAACATCTGTTGACAAAAAATAATTTGTACATTCTCTTGAAAAAAAAATCAAACTTCCTCTACTTTCACCTAATTATTTACAGTGTTCATATAAAGCATTCATCTTTTCTTTTTATAATAAAAATTCTGTTTTCAAAAAGAAACGTTTACTGCCAACTTTCTTTAAAAAAAACTTTCACCTAACGATTTGTGGCAAAAATAGCGACCCATTTGAGTGACAAATCTGCTTAAAATATTGAAAAAAAAAATAGAACCTCTAGGTGCATTAGAAATTTGGGTATTTTTTTAGATTATGTCCACCTCAACAATTTTTCTTTTAAATGACAACTTTTAAAAGTTTTCGACTATGCTGACTACGAAAATTGCATCGAGATATAAAAAGTTATATTATGTATTATATTTTTTTGCGGCCATCTTTTTTTACGCGCGTGCAATGCCAGTCAGAGATGAGTAGATTTGTTTATGGCGCACGCGCGTAAAATGTCCGCCAAAGAATAAAATGCATAATACAACTTATTATATTTCGATAACTACTTATTTCTCCAAAATTTAAATGCGATTTTCGTATTTAGCATAGTCGAAAACCTATAAAAGTCGTTATTTAAAAGAAAATTGTTGAGGTAGACCTAATCTGAAAATTTACCTTAAAGTGGGTTGTTTGTTTTCTGTATGGAATATACTTCCAAAATAAACTATTAAAGTTTTTTTAAAAATATAATAGAAATAAACATTTTTATTTAAAAACAAAAACAGTGTTTACAAAATGTTTACAAAATGCCGGCGTACCTTCATGCAGCAATTTTTTTACGTAATAAAAGCAAGAGAATTTTACGAGTTAAATATTTTACAATTTTTAAACTTTAAAAATCTATCAAAATTTTTCTATTGGTTCAATTTTTACGATATTTTCAGGGTCAATGTGAAATTTTATGCGCTTTCCAATAAACCGAATATAATATTTTAGACAAACGTTTTTTTTCAAATTCAGATCCCCATTTTGAAATGTTTATCAAAATGTTAATAATTAATTTGGCACTTGTACAGTTTAGTCAAGACATTAAAAAATGAAAATTTGAAAAAAGTTTAAATTGTATGTATCCGTTATGGAACGATGTTCTCCGGAAAGAAATTCACTTAATTTCATCAGGTAGATTTTTTTTACAGCGAAAAACACGTTTTTATGAGAGCACGTTGAAGGCAGCCATCTTGGATTAAAAAAAATTTGTTTGAATTTTAGAAATACCAAAGGGAGATAAATCCAGTTAAAGCGCTGACACCCCTCCCTATACTAGTTTTTCTTCCTAAAAATCGAACATTTTGCTCGGTATCATAACAAATTGTTTTTTCGCTGTAAAAAAAAAAAAAACAAAAAAAAACTACTTGATGAAATTAAGTGAAATTTTTTTCGGGGAACTTCGTTCCATAACGGATACATACAATTAAAAACTTTTTTTTCGATATTTTCATTTTTTAATGCCTTGACTAAACTGTACATGTACCATTAATTTATGTGCCAAAGTTTTATATATCACAAATTGAAGATAAAAGATCAATAAAGAAAATATTCTAATTTAAAACAAAAAAAAGAATACTTTTTTGGAAATTTACCTGTAAAGTCCAAAGTGTAAAACCTTTAAAAAAAAAAAAATGTTGATTTTTTTTAAAATGAAAGCTCATGTTATGCTTACATCGTCAAGTAAATACCAGACGGTGACGGCAAATTTTTCTATTTCATTGAATGTTTTCTTTTTTTAGATATTTAAAAAAAAGTTAGTTAATGAAGAAGTATTAAAATATATCAATCAAAAACTCGTGTATTTCATAAAAAGAATTTTTTTTAAATCGATAAAGCAGATTTTTTGTTCTAGGGAAAAACTTATAAGTGAATGTGCGTTTCTTTTTTAACTACAGAGGATGAAAAATACTAATTTTGGTTAACACACGCAATAAAAAAGAGACATTGGACGAAACCATACTTCATAAATTTCATTTTAGCAGCAGCAGCAGCTATTTAACTCTTCGCGCAAAACACGTTACAAAAATGCGATTTTCTAGGACCCTCGCTTTAAAAAATCCTTTTATTTAAAAAATACATGGAATTTAAAATATAAATATGGATAAATTCTTAACAATGAAGAATGGAACTACTCATTTAATAGTATTTTTTTTAAGTAAGTGATTTTTGGCATTTATATATATACATATATTTATAAGCAAGTCAAAATATGTTGATTTTCTTTATATGTTTTTTAAAGAAAATCGCTTTAAAGAAAAAACATTGCATAATTTGCTATTAAACCTGTTATTTTTTGAAATTTGGTCTTTGCTCCTTTAATTGAAAAAAAATTAGAGGTTGAATTATATTTTCAAGTAGTTATAAGCTTAAAAATAGTAAGTTGAATTATTAAGGTTCTGATCATCATTTTTAATGGCCACTTTCTGATACACCTATAGAACCTCTCTCAAACATACTGGCAGTATATTGGTTTCGTCTGTCTCTTCAGTGTTTCCAATAAGGGGGATTGATTTACTAGAATGTGTATTAGAAGCTGGGCACTCATTAAAATTATTTAATTGTTGATTTTTTTGCATTTTGGCTAAATTTGTTAGTTTGCTAGCGCTAAAAGCCCACACAAAAATTGAACAAAAGACAAAATTAAAAAGAATGGTACTCATGCAGAATTTCCCCCCCCCCCGCACCGGATTCCAATTAGTTTAGTGTTCGACCGACAATCACCGGATTCAGCTGAGCGTTGTTCAAATTTTGAAACACTAAATCAACATTTTATTTATTTTTTGCATAATTAATTAATTAATGATGGGAGTATTTTTTCTGTGTATTTTCTTAACATCTATTGACAAAAAAAAATTGTACATTCTCTTGAAAAAAAACCTAACTTTTCTCTACTTTCAGCTAACTATTTACAGTGTTCATATAAAGCATTCATTTTTTTCTTTTTATAATAAAAATTCTGTTTTCAAAAAGAAATGTTTGCAGCCAACTTTCTTTAAAAAAAAATGCAAATTTTTCTGACCCCCCCCAAAAAAAACCCAAAAAACTTTCACCTAACAGTTTATGGTAAATAATTCACCTTTGCTTGGGTGGGAGGAAACAACTTTTATTGATAAAAACTTGAAAAATAATAAAATAAACAATACAAAATGCAATGTTTTATGAGGAATGTGTTCCATTTTAACAGACTGAGCCACAGCAACGCGTGGCCGGGTACAGCATGTATATATATATATATATATATATATATATATATATATATATATATATATATATATATATTAGCATGGGTGCCCGGCGTTTCCCGGATGTTTGGAGGTGTGTATTGAGCAAAAAAAAAAGTGGTAGTAGAAAAGCAGACTCGAATCTGTACCGCGAAGGAGAAAAAGAACGGGGAAAACGTGACATCTTTGCTGTTACGACCACCGTCCAACCGGAAGTGACGTAAGTTTAAATTAAGGCTAGACAATAGAAAAGTGGATGACTTTCGAAAATATTGATGTAAAAAGCGATCCCTCCCTGTAGAAAAGTGTCCAGTTGAGGGTGAATAAATTAATGTTTTAGCTAATTTTTCGGTATTTGTCGTCTGAAGGGTCAAGCTTAAAAATGATACTGATTTTGTGAAAATCCGTCGCCACTGTCGAAAATTTTAGGCAAACATGCAAATATACATACATACATTTATTTATTGGTAGCTCAAATTTTCGATCCAAATCGATGAAAAATCTTGCCTTATCTCGGAATGCCCTTTATGTAAAATTTCAAATGTTTAGACCAGAAATTGTCTGAGTAATTTCGTAGAGACCGCAGAGGTCTTTTTTTTAACTATGACCCCTATTATGACCCCCTCAACATTTTTTGTTTTGGACTCAAATCAAGTTATTAAGATAGATCCATGTCCAAGGAATCTATATCTAAAATTTCAATTGTTTATATCCAAAATTGGCGGAGGAGTTTGGTAGAGTTCTCAAAGGTCAAATCGTTGAACTTTGACCCCTTAATTGCAAAATTTCTGGCCGAAAATGGATTACAACAATTTTCCCAAATTTCACTACCCTGTATATGAAATTACGAGTCTGTAGACTGAAAATTGAGAGAGATTGCGTAGGGAAATGTACACAGACAGACACAGACAGACAGACAGACACTTTAACTTGAGTTCCTTGAGCTATGCTCGAAACCGAAACTAAAATTTATGAAGAAGTCTTGATAAATTTATTTATATAAAAAAGATTACTTGAGTGTCATCAGCTATAATAAAAACCGAAACCAAAACGCATAAAGAATTCTTGGTAAAATTATTTATAAAAAAAATAGATGACTTAAGTACCATCAGTTATATTCGAAATTGAAACCAAAATTTATGAAGAATTCTTGATAAAATTATTTATTACAAGAAATGAAAGTCCATAACAAACGACAATCACCCGGATATAAGCGTGACATACAAAATAAATTACTCACACGTTATCCTATTAATATATCCATAATGTATACACATTAAATCTATAAAAACAAAATAAAAATAATGAATATTTTCTTGAATGTTGTATGCAGTTTTAATTGTTTTTATTTTATGAGTTCATCACGTGCCCGGTTCTAGAAAAAACATTTAATTTTTTTATACAGCGGTTGAGAAAATGCAAACCTAAAAATGTTGTGTTGTGAGTGTTATTTTTGAAGTATCAAATATGCGAGTATGTTACGTTGTTCTTATTTAGATGACGGCTTATATATTTGTTGTTGTTCATGTTTGTAAGAGTCTTAGAGTGATAGAGACAGTCTTAGGAGTGTTCATGTTCTTGAGTGTTCATATGTCTTAAGATGTTCATGTTTGTGGAGATGGCATATTGGCGACATAAAGAGGGTATATCTAAAGAGAGAGACAGTTCTGTATATATATGATAGACAGTGTACATGTTACTACAAGAGAACCAAGCCTGTAATTCAACTAGAAGTGATTTTGGAACATCTTGATAGATAGACCGAGAGTGCGTTTGACATTTACGTTTGACAGCTGTACATATAATATAAACACGTTACCTTTCTCGTTGTAATGATGAACACAGAAAGATGGCAGTTATGAAAAACATGATGATCATTTATTCTTCGACCGGTCGGAAATGATTCTGTATTTCAGGGATACAAAGTTTTACCTGGTTATCTCTAAAAACCTCTCGCTTCCTAGAGGGTGCCTTGACTCGAACCGAGAATTGGTCTGAACCACTCTTTTTCTCAGATCTAACTCCTCTCGCTTCTTCTACTGACTCTGATTCTGACTTATCTAACTTCGTAACTCATGACGTCACTGCATAACCCCCGTGCCTCTCAGACACATGGCATGACATGCCTCCATGTTTAAGCATGCATTGTTATTCACATGTTTCTTACAAAGCTGACCCTCTAACCTAAGTTTCGTAACGCACTTTACACATTACATTTTCCATTGTCCGTTTTTAAATTCCTTATTTTAATTTTAATTTTTATAACAGAAACAAAATTCATCATTACATTCCTTTTTCAATAAACAGAAATCTAACTATTTTATGTGAGCTAAACAATGCCAATTCCACATTCCTTATTTTCAATAACATTCTGTATTTATTTTAACTTATGATTGGGATTCTCAATTCCAAATCTAGCTTCGCAAGTTCGAATCCTGGACTATCCTATTTCATATTTACATTTAACTAATTCCCTATTTTTTTTACTTACATGAAAAGGGGACATCCCTTATCAAGCTATTTTATAGCTTTGACTGAAGCATGTCTTCAGATGTTTAGTAAAATAATGTTTGCACAAATAATTTATTTTATACCTAGTAAACAATTTAATTTGTTATTAAGCACTATCTTTATTCTAAAAGTACACAGATTCGCTGGATAATATATATATATATATATATATATATATATATATATATATATATATATATATTAATGTTAGGACGATCAGTCGGTATCAGAATAGGGAATCGGAACAGTTCAAACTTTTTTGGGGTATCACAATCGGTATTGGAATAGGAAATGTTTCCAATGTAAAAAACGGCTCTTTTAATTATTTCATTTTTGTGTTTGTTTAAAACTTCATTTTTTTCATTGCAGCTACAAATAATGAAATATATATTTATTGATTTTGAACAATAATGAAATATATATTTATTGATTTTAAACAATAATGAAATATATATTTATTGATTTTAAACAACAATGAAATATATATTTATTGATTTTAAACAACAATGAAATATATATTTATTGATTTTAAACAACAATGAAATATATATTTATTGATTTTAAACAATAATGAAATATATATTTATTGATTTTAAACAATAATGAAATATATATTCATTGATTTTAAACAATAATGAAATATATATTTATTGATTTTAAACAATAATGAAATATATATTTATTGATTTTAAACAATAATGAAATATATATTTATTGATTTCCAACAATAATGAAATATATATTTATTGATTTTAAACAATAATGAAATCTATATTTATTGATTTTAAACAATAATGAAATCTATATTTATTGATTTTAAACAATAATGAAATCTATATTTATTGATTTTAAACAATAATGAAATCTATATTTATTGATTTTAAACAATAATGAAATCTATATTTATTGATTTTAAACAATAATGAAATATATATTTATTGATTTTCAACAATAATGAAATATATATTTATTGATTTTCAACAATAATGACATCTATATTTATTGATTTTCAACAATAATGAAATATATATTTATTGATTTTCAACAATAATGAAATCTATATTTATTGATTTTCAACAATAATGAAATCTATATTTATTGATTTTAAACAATAATGAAATCTATATTTATTGATTTTAAACAACAATGAAATATATATTTATTGATTTTAAATAATAATGAAATATATATTTATTGATTTTAAACTACTAGTAAAACTAAGTCTATGGATTATCATCACATACAAACGTATTTTACATTTTTGAATATATATTCACGCCTTACAGTAGTATTTAAAGTAATCTTATGGCCCCTAAAACAATAACTCCATAGCTAAATATATATAGATTTAAAAAAATCGAAATCGGTAATTTTATCGGAATCACAAATTTTGAACAGAATCGGTAATTGTATCGGAATTAGAAATATTACTGGAATCACCCCATGATTACTACGCACACAAACACTACATATATATATATATATATATATATATATATATATATATATATATATATATATATATATATATATATATATTATATATGTATGTATATATACATATATATATATTTATATATGTATATATATATATATATATATAATTTAGGAATTTATAATTTGTGATTGAAAAAGTTAAATTTCAAATATAGAAATTTTATTGTATGCAAGACAAAGAATACAGTATAGTAAAATATATTTCCTTAACCCATGAGTTTTTGATGTTTATACATCTCCTCGGAGGAAAATATTAACAAATATTTTAAACGACTTGCACCTGATTTGCTATTGGTAATAAACATAGAAAATTAAATTAAATGTTTTTAAAGTTTTAAATCATTTTAGTTACATAGAATAAGGGAAATTGTATATTAATGCAGCAAAAAAGGATATTGAACTTCAAATCGAAAGTGTATGCTAATCCCATAATGGAAATTCTTGGTATTCGGCAGGTAAAAAGACCCAACGCGTATTGTAATAAGATCCAACATTTTATTATTCTGAATATATATATATATATATATATATATATATATATATATATATATATAATGGAGAAAGGAGTGGCTGGTTACTTTTAATGCATCCAAACCCAAGCTTCTTTCTTTACATCATCAGCGTTCTGATCCCCATTTGGCATCAATTGAAATGAATGGCTCTCGTCTTGGGAAGGCCTCAAGTTTTGACAACCTTTTGGTCTTGACCTTTACTCCTGATCTTAAATGGAACACGTACATCAAATCTGTTTCCAAGGCTGCTGGAAAAATGGTGGCATCCTTCTATCGACCCATTAGATATCTCACTGCTGATAGAATTCTCTATGTATATAAGAGCCAGGTACGTCCAAGGATGGAATACTGTTGCCACTTCTGGGCAGAAGCTACTAGAAAGGACTTGTTCTGCCTTGATAAAGTTAAAAATAGACTTCGTAGCCTCGTAGAAGATGCCCTTTTCTCTTCGCTGCAACCTCTATCTCACAGGAGAGATATTGCGAGGTTGTCTCTGCTTTATCGTTATTTTCATGGAAAGTGTTCGATTGAGTTTCAATCTATGGTACCACCTCGCCAAACTTTCACGAAAAACACCCGTCAAGCTAAAAACATTATCAATAATTTCCCCACTCTTTATCTGTTCCTAAACCTAAACGTAGACTCCATGAACAAAGCTTCTTAGAACTGCACGCCTGTGGAATTGTCTGTCATTTTTCCTGCTTTCCAGCTGACTACAATATGGTTGTCTTCAAGGCCAACGTAAACAGTTCTTGATGAGCCGTTCCACTTGTTAACAAATTTACCGAATTTCCATTACTAACGAATACTATATTGTCCAATTGACTACTATACACTCTTAACCCTTATCCTCGAGTGGTCTCTGGGCCTCAATAAGTGGTTATGCATATGTAAAAAATCTAGTACTTAATGTGTTTATATATATATAATCAGTAGATTATTAGAGAAGGAGGAAAGCGGTACGTATAAATATTGTTGAAGAGACATGCGGATTGGAGTCGATAATGTTTTCTCGACAATCGCTTCAGCAGAAATTAAGCTATTTCGGTAACCTTTATCTATCGGGTTCATGTATTTATCGTAGGTTGTTCTAGAAGGTTTCCCTTAGCAGACCATGCCTCTCCTCTTTTGGGTGGAGTTGCTTTATTGCTAACTGCTTGAGACGCCCCGACCTCGAAATGCCGACGGGGATACCCAGGCAATTTTATTAACAAACAGAGTTACCCTTTCTCTAGAGGTGCTAGCTTGATTCCCACTTCCACCTTCCGGCCTTATGCCACATCCTCCTGCGGTGTGAAGAAAGTAAATACTCCGTCGTGATGCTATTTACTGACGAAAAAAAAATCAGCTGAATAGATTTCTGCGAGGGTGTACAAGTTTGATACCCCCATAACATAATAACGAAAACTCGTGCAAATTACTGGACGATTTTATTACAGATTAAAATGCGCTGGAATATTGGCTAACCGTATTAGCATTAATTTATTTAAATCTTGTATGTCAATTTTTATGATACTCCCATCCATCCGTTCAATCTGACGAAACCAACAGAGTCCCCTCTTCTGCACACGCCCCCTTAATGTTCAGATTTAATTTTCCTCTGAAGTCATCAGATCTAAGTCTGTCTCGAAGACTTGTATTACACATCCATCTTATTATTCTCATATTTTCTCTCCATGCAACGCATATCCTCAAACGTTACTGATCAAATTCCACTTCCACACACCATCACATTGCATACACATATCTTGTAGGCTTATTCCTTCGTCAACAGTGGTAACGCTCTGCTGGTTAGTAATGGTGAATATATCGAAACTTTCTGAATTTATTACATGTTTTTCTCTCTGCTCCTTCCTGTGCTCCAATGGTATTGTGAAGGTAACAAAACTTCTAAACCAGATGGTACCCAAGTTATAACTAGGGCTAGGACAACAGCATATTCTTTCCATTGTTTTGACCGCTGAGTGTGTATCCGTTGATATCTTATATGATTTTATATAGAGTGATGTGATTTTCGATTGATTAACTGTGTCTAACTGTGTCGGATATATACTCGAGAGTCAAAACCAAATGATACACTCAAAATAGAAATAGAAATGAACTCATTCACTACATAATTCTCTTTTCTATCAAACCCCACACGCAAAGTTATATTACCCTCCCCCAACCGCTTGTTATTTTTTCATAAGTTGTACGTTTTTTGTACTACGTAAAAATTTATACTACGTAAAAATCTATAGTGAATTCAGCTTGAAGTCCATAGGTCTATCCCCATATTTAGTAAGCACTCTTTCGAGGGTTACGCAGATATACATATGATATATAACGATATAACAATAATATATTACATATAACAAAAAATCAGAGTATTAAGGTTATATAAACGGAGTATAAAGGCTTATATATTGTAGTACTTACCTTCATCTTTATTCATTCCCCCTATTTCTTTATTTCCTTTTCTTCTCTTTCACTTTTCATTTTTTACTTTTTTTAATCTATTTATCTATTTATTTATTTATTATTATTTATTTATTTTTAAAAAATTTTAAAATTTTTTATTACTTTTTATTATTATTATTTTATTTTTTTATCTTTTTTTCCTTTTATTTTTTATTTATTTCTTTATTTTTTCCAACCCACGTATATATACATACAGATCATAAACACATACATGCCCGCACCCAAACATATCCACATGCATACATTATTACGAGGTTCACCTAAACAATCTATTACTCGCTTGGTTCAAATATACTTTCATACATGTATTTATTTAGGTTGGTAATATTATAACTAACTTTTTACATAGTACAAAAAACGTGCAACTTATGAAAAAATAACAAGCGGGTGGGGGCAGGTAATATAACTTTGCGTGTGGGATTGGATAGAAAAGAGAATTATGTAGTGAATGAGTTCATTTCTATTTCTATTTTGGATGTATCATTTGGTGGCAGTGTACATATATATATGTCTGTATTTTGTGTAAATATGTATGTATAAGTGTATTTATGTATGTATCTGTATGCATGTGTGTATATATGTGTGTATATGTGTATATGTGTGTATGTATATAAGTGTATATGTATATATATATGTATATATATATATATATATATATATATATATATATATATATATATGTAAATATATATCTCTGAACTATTAAAATAGGCTGTCTCGTATATGATAATTGTAATAATGTATATTACAAGAATGTATAGGTGTCTGGGTATATATATATATATATATATATATATATATATATATATATATATATATATGTATGTATGTTGTGTATGTATATATACGCCCGTGGGGACTGGAGTGGTACGCTGTTTCATATATAAAGGGATTACCACACTACTGAAGAAAAAGGACACCTTATTATAATCATTAAATAAAAAGAAAAGAAAAAAAAGGTCTTTGCATTTGTGCATGTATTGCTGTGTTTTTATGCGTTGTGTGTGAGCGGGTATCTGTGTGTCCATGCGTGTGTATGTATGTGGGTAGATGCATGAGTCTATGTTGGTGTCTATATGTATATGTGTCTCGTATACGTCTGTGGAGATTTGGGGACACGCGTGGATAGGGATGTGTGTCTGCGCCTGCGGATAGTCTGACTGTGTGTGTATGTGTTCTGTGTATACTGGTGTGCGCGCGCTTGTGTGTATGTGTATGTGTGTGTGTGTTTTATATGTATATATGTTTTTTATGAGTATGTGTATGTATATATGTATGTGTGTATGTATATATATATATATGTATGTGTGTATATATGTGTGTGTGTATGTATATATATATATATATATGTATGTATGTATATCTGTATTTTGTTGGTCATGTCAGGTCATGTTATGTGCTACTGGTACCATGTAATCCAGTACTACCTGCCTCATGGTCGGGTCACCGGCGACTAAACTAGTTCCCCCGCCAAACTTGTTTGGTGAGGAGGGCGGCTAGTCTCCCTGAAGGATTAAAAACAAGACCTTCGAAAGGGCGAATGAACTCTTTTTCTGGGTCAACGGCCAACTAGCACCGTGTATATTTGTGTGTGTGTGTGTGTATATGTGTATTGGGGTGGAGAGGGCTCCCGTAAGCCGTGGTGAAGGCGACCTTTCTAGGAGAAGCACATCTCTGATTTAAAAAACCATAAAGCGGGAGACCAGTACCCGCATTAAGCTGGTCTGCAGTTTAATTTGTTGCTGGCTTTCTTGCTCTTGCTTGTTGCTGGATCTCAACATTTTGAACCGAGAAAGAGACTTAGCTGTCGTACAAATCTAAGACTCTGTAACATCATCTTTGTATAGATACTCCCTCAGGCATTTGGGCTCATGGATTTTAAATGTCTGAGGGAGTGGCACTCGTCTGACAAGACGTTGCAATCATCATTTTGTTGGGACGTCTGTCCGGTGGGGGTCCACAGGTTTTGGGGTTCCCAATCGACAGTCTTATTATTGGTATTGGTGGTGTCATTAGTATGATCAATATTATAAGAATTATTATTACTAGGATTGTTAGCGGTATTAATATTAGTTTTGATATAATAACAGTCATGATGTATGGTATCCAAGTGTGTACATGGATGTCTGTGTTTGAGCGTCCATGCATTGATATAACTGTGTATGTAGATAGAGATGTAAACATGTTATAACTGTATGTGAGCATTATATGTCTATGTATGTGTATATGTGTGTGTATATGTGTATATAGGCGCGGTTGTATCAAGGTGTAGGTGTATATACGTGTATTTATATATATATATGTATGCGTGAGGAGTTTGATAACTTTCGGCGTTTTATTTTTGTTTTTGGTTTGTTTGCGTTTTTATTTTGTTTTGTTTTATTTTATTTTTGTTGGTTTTGTTTTATTTATTTATTTAAATTATTTTGGTTTTAATTTTATTTTCAGTGCGCGTGTGTGTGTATGAGTGTGAGTGTGTGTTAGTAAAATACAGCGCTCCTGAGTATCGATATAAGCGTATGTTTGCTTCTAGTGTGTGTGTGTGTGTTTGTGTGTGTGTGTGTGTGTGTGTGTGTGTGTGTGTGTGTGGACTGAACGGCACCGGTCAGTACTTAATGCCCATGTGAATGTTTTTAATTTACAGACCGCAAGACAAAAATGCTACATTCTTAATTACCTTATGCCATAAAAACCAAAAGATGGGATAGATGAACTTAAAAAAAGGGAATATAAAAAAAAGGGAAATAAAAAAGATGTTTATTATCTTCAAAGACCTCACTTGTCCTCTCCCCGCTCATAATCTCCACCCATGTTACATTCTAACTTTGTAAACGAAATAAGAAAATGTTTTTGTTTGAAATATCAGTTTTCGACGATAATTCTTGACCTGAAGACGTAATCCCTCAACGCGGGTGATTACAGAAACACGTATGCATATATGTAACCATCAATGTTTGTATAAATAAATTTTATATACCTCTTCTGTTTAGTCATTGTACACTCTTTGGTAGACACATGTTGTTTCATTGGATGTACTTCTAGGAAACTAAACTCTACTGGCTAAATATATATATATATATATATATATATAATCAATATTTATATACATATATAAGTAACCTTGGCTGCGTGTGTGCGGAATAGTCTCTACCAAACTACTCTATCAATTTTTGGTCTGCAGACTTGAAACTTAATATATATGGGATTTGAACCGGTGGAACAAATTCGATTTGAACTTTAGTAAATAAGAATAACTATTAAGGGGTCGAAATTGAAAAGTTATAACTTGGTAGGCGGAAGTCGACTTAATGTGTACCATGCACGCTTGAGCAAATATCCACATACGTCTAAGCTTGTTAATTTGTAAAGTTTCTATATGCATGCTGTCTTAGCTCAGATTGTAGCGAATAACGCTGGAAAGATGAATGTTTTGTTTAGATTTTCGCTTATGGCACTATGGTCATATATATATATATAATATATATATATATATATATATATATATATATATATATAACGTATAAATGTGCAAATATATATAATTATTTACTATAATAATTATTCAATACCTACGGACACTAGTGTTTCATCCTTTCGGGAATCTTCAGTGCAGGGTGTCACGATTTATATATATATATATATATATATACATACATATATATATATATATATATATATATATATATATATATATATATATATATATATACAGCCTCAACCTCCAAGTAAAAAATAAGCCTTATCCAAAGAAAATTAAATGCTCTGGAGATCATTAAGACTTAGCCCACTGAATAAATAACACCTTTAAAAATTCTCCCAAAATTATGAGAACCAACATTTCGAGATGAGATAGGTTCACAAATCCATTGAGAACAGCTATCCTTAGCCTCATGAATTGCCTTCTTGCAGGCATCGCTAGCTCTTCTGTAGGATTTTCTAGACACATCAGAACTATCCCAACGATATTGCATGTAGTAATGACTAAAATGGCCAATGATAGAAGCACAAACATAAAAATAATAAAACAGCTGAAACAGGAAATACCCATGGATCGGATCATGTCCTTGTTAGAGCCAAGCTCACAATGCGACTGAAGGCCAACAAACATGTTTCCCGTCAAAAACGTCTTGATATCACGAAGCTGAAAGTGGACGACACTGCGACTCAGTTTCGACTGGACCTACGCAACCGATTCAATGGTTTACAACCAGAAGAATCGGTGGAAGATATATGGAAAGCACTCAAAAAGGACGTCACTGAAGCAGCGGCCAACACCGTGGGTTTCACAAAGCGTCGTCAAAAGGACTGGATCTGAAGTCGAACGGTGAAATTGGGTGAGGAGGCTAAACGTGCCAGACTCAACGGAGATGCCAACTATCGTGCCCTCCGCCGAGAAACAACGCACTCTGCCCGCAACGACCGCAATGTCTACTGGTACAATATCGCAACTGACGTGGAACATACGGCCTCGGTAGGGGACTCCCGCAAGTTATATCAACTAATGAAGTCCAGCACACAGACGAGGTCATTCGTGAGCGAATCCATCCACAACAGTGGAGGTGAAATCATTACTGAGCTAAACGTACGATTGGACCAGTGGCACGAGCACTTCCGTGAACTCCTGAACCACCAGCCTCCACCAACAATACCAGGTCAAAACACCCCCACCGCTGCAGATCTCTACGATTGCTCGTCGGATACCCGCAGCCATGAAGAAATCAGAGCCGTCATTGCCAAGTTGAAGAATAACAAAGCTCCAGGCGAGGACGGTATCCCGGCTGAGGTCTACAAGACCGAAATCGATGAATTAGCCCCTCGCCTACACAAGCTGATTTCTGAGATTTGGAATAGTGGGGAGATTCCCCAAGATTGGAGTGACGCCATCCTTCTTCCCTTTTTTAAGAAGGGTGACAAACGGATATGTAGTAACTACAGAGGCATCAGCCTTATAGATGTCGCTGCCAAAGTCTTCATTATCCTCATTCTGAGACGGTTTCAATACAAAAGGGACAGAAGGACTCGTCCTAACCAATGCGGATTCCGACCTGACCGCGGATGCGTCGACCAAATATTCACGCTGAGGCGAGCCTTGGAACAGCGCTGGTGCTACCAACAGCGTACAATCGTATGCTTTATCGACTTCGCTGCCGCTTTTGACTCGGTCGACCGCGATACCCTGTGGAGAGTGATGGAAGCAGATGGTATCCCCCCGAAGCTACTCAACTTGATCAAGGCCTACTACCATCGGACTCGCAAGCATAAGCCTGAAGAGTCATAGAGTGGATGAAACGCGGAATATTCAGTGTAGCTTAATCGCCATATATATTTTATAACTAACTAACTATAAATATATATGTATATATATATATATATATATATATATATATTTGAGCAAACAGTTAATAAAACATGTTAAAAAACACTTTGAAAAAGAGTTAAAAACATTTAATCTGAAAAGGAAACATTTGATAAGTAGATATTCCTTAATCCGCAGAGTTTCGAAGAAATACTTTCCTTCTCATCAGAGGGTTTTTTTAACACGTTTTATTAACTGTTTGTTCCTATTAGAAGCTCTATCTCCTATTTGATTTTATCGAGCTTTTACATCTGGCAGATTACTTTATAAATATTAATTCTTTAATATTTATAATATACTTTAGTTTTACCATCTTGGATCATTTTGGTAAATTTAATTGTAATTTATATACATATATATATATATATATATATATATATATATGTACATATATATAAGTTGTACTCGTACTTCTTAAAAAAGATTTGCTAAGCCCCAAACACAGTTAGATTTATAGGGGGAAAACTGGGTGGGCAATTAGCAAGATTTTTGTTCAAATTACATTGCAAATTCTGCATTTTGGTACGGTTAGAAAAACAAGGAGCAGTGGGGGACTTCAAAATAATAGAAGTGTTAAGTATTTTTTGTATCGCCTGCACTGAGGATTAAACCATCAATCTTCAGAAAATTGTGATATTTACACCTGAACTTTACAAGTACTTTATCCACTGCACCACGGGTTTTTGCGGACGAGGTGGTTAGCCATTCTTGCCAGGTTTTGGTAGAGTTTTTTTCAAGATTTTTTCATTTTCTTATTACTTCGACATAAAGATTCCCGAATTCGATAGAAATATTCTCGAATTCGATAAAAAATTCTCGATTTTGACGACATCGACCGAAACCTTGTGCAAATAACATTCAAGATAAGAACAGTAGTTTGAAGAATCCAAGTGATTTATATATTAATAGGATAGCGCCTGTTATTTATTTTGTGTGTCACGCTTACATCCGAGTGACTGTCATTTAATTGTGATAAACTTCCATTTCTTATAATAAATAATTTTATCAAACATTGTTTATAAGCTTTGGTTTCGATTATAGCTGATGGCGGTCAAGTCATCTACTTTTTTTAAATAAATAATTTACCAAGAATTCTTCATGAGCTTTAGTTTCGGTTTCGATTATAGCTGATGACACTCCAGTAATCTATTTTTTTTTATAAATAATTTTATCAAGAATTTTTCATAAGTTTTGGTTTCGATTTCGATTAAAGCTGATGGCACTTAAGTCATCTATTTTTATAAATAATTTTCTCAAAGGTTCTTCATAAGTTTTGGTTTTGGTTTCGATTATAACTGAAGGAACACACAAACACACACATATATATATATTCATAAGTTTTAGTTTCGGTTTCGATTGAAGCTGAAGCACCCAAGTTATATGGATATACCTTTTATTTTTGAAATCGCAACTTTATAATAGATAAAAATCGACAGAACATTAACTCTATAATGATATGTACGAAGTCTGCAAGAATTAAAGCATATTTAAGCGTACTTTACGACCGGGCAACACCGGACATCACTGCTAGCTTAAATAAATACTTTTGCAATTTTAACAACAAGAGCTACAATAATACCAGAGCGTCTCCATTTGCGCTGAACATCTACAGAATACTAACACTAATATATTACATATGAATGAGTCTTGCTAGTATAAATATATCTGCTTATACATATTTTTAAATATATCTTTAAGCTTACGGAAATACGATTAAAATTAAAAAGTTAAACCCATCTCGGGATCATAAAAATAACTCACCTATCGAATATGCCATATAATCCGATGTAAACGGAACCGCGGTAAAATTACTTTCCCAAATTTAGTTTCAAAAAGTTGCTTTGATTGTTCCATCTTTATACAAATGGAAAAGGCAGCAGAGTTGAAAAATCCTTCGTCGTAGATGCTGCAGTGTAGCGTTTCAGTCCGTCGAAGATAGAAGGGACACGGAAGGCAATTAACAGACTAAATCTCTTTACATAATATACGAATGATTTGTTGCTAGTTAACAAGACGAGCACGCGCGTGCGTGTGTGTGAGAGAGAGAGAGAAAGAGAGAGAAAAAGAAAGGTAGAAAATTAGATAGAGCGCGAAAGACCGAAAGAAAGAAATATAGATAAAGAGATAAATTAGCGATATGAAGAGGAAAAAGAGGAGGCATATAAGGACAGGAGCGTTAGATAGAATATATATATATATATATATATATATATATATATATATATATATATATATATATATATTCTATATATATATTCTATATATATATATTATTTATACAAAGTGAGAGACTGAAAGATAAATAGATACAGAGAAATAGAAAGAGAGAGAGAGGGAGAGAGAAAGAAAGAAAGAGGGAGAGGAGAGAGAGAAAAAGCACAAGAGAATAAAAAGAGGAATAGAGATAATATATGTAAATATGTATAAAGAGAGAGGGAGAGAGAAAGAGAAAGAGAGAGAAAGAGAGAGAGGTGATAGAAAGATGGAACGTTAAATAGAAATAGAGAGACCTAAAGAGGGATAGGTAATACATATAGAGAGATACACAGAGAGTTATTCGTGAGTAAATACTTTAAACATGAGTTCAAATAAATGTCCACCTTAGAACACACCCGTTTCGAAACATCTAGTAAAGAACAGCAAGTGTGCTCCTACAGCTGTTGCTCCTTAATGAACATATTCAATAGAGTCTTCTACAGGGTAGGGTGTGGTCAGAAGACTATATGACGTAGTGACGTCTGTTCAACCGTTACGTTCGTAAAGAGAAGGTCATTTCGTTTAGTCTCGTTTTGTTTGCTGATGCCACAGTGGTTGATTCTAAACGCTTTGAAGTGAACGGTTACGCACTACAGGTCGACACATGACAATCACGATTTCTGTCTTAAATTATTTATCCTTTGATTTATTAGGTTGACAAGCAGGTTCTCGGGGAATTTTTAATTTTAATTTCAAATGATGTATTTTTAAATAAGTTGTCGTTATAATACCTTTATATATATATATATATATATATATATATATATATATATATATATATATATATCAAATTCACACAATTTTCTTATTTCAATTACAGCTAGGCTGAATAGCTGATGAAACATCTCGCGATATCAATTAAGCGTTTGGCCTAGAAACCACAACTAAACGTACAGCGGTTTAAGAAATTTCGTAGCGGCGACGAGATTCTTGAACATAATGAGCGCAGTGGTCGGCCATCAGATGTTGACAACGATCAATTAAGAGCTTTAGTCGAAGAAGTCAATTCACGCACAACTGTTCAAGAACTTGTTTCTGAATTAGACGTAATGTATACGACGATTTCCAACCACTTGACAAAGATTGGAAAGAAAAAAAAACATGATAAATGAATGACTCACAAATTGAATGACAACAAAACAAACGCCGTTATGAAGCGTCGTCTCCCTTCTTTTACGCAACAAGAACGACTCGTATCTCGACAGGGTTGTGACTTGCGATAAAAAGTGGGGGTTTTACGACAGTGCTCAGTGGTTAGATGCCGAAGAAGTTCTACGGCATTTCCCGAAGCCAGAGTTGCACCAAAAGAAAATCATGCTGACTGTTTAATTGTCTGCAACCGGTCTCATCCATTACAGCTTTTTGAATGCAGGCGACACCATTACAGCAGCGAATTTCTGTCCAAAAATGGATGAAATGCATCAGAAACTTCGATAACAACACCCAACATTAGTCAACAGTAAACGCCAATTCTCCTTCACGACAACGCCCGACTGCGAGTTTCTAAACCGCCCTACAGAAGTTAAACGAATTAGGATACAGAAAACTGCCTCATCCGCTGTACTCTCATCTACTGATTCTCACCTTTTCAAGCAACTTTCTACGTGAGAAACGCTTCAAAAACCTAAGCGGTATCAAAAACGCCTTCAACGCTTTCATCACCATCAGAACGATTTTTACGATACTGGCATAAATACACTTGTTTTGCGTTGGTAAAAGTGCCTTGTTCGCTCAATAAATCTTTGTTTCAGGCAAAATATATTTATATGAATTTAAAAGTTAAAAATGGCAAGCACTTTCTTGTCAACCTGATATTTAACACAGTTCTTTTCAAGATGGATGACAAATCAGTTTTTATAGAAAAATATCAAACAAGAAACAAATATTTCATTACGTTTCCTTGCATTTGTAATATTCTTTGCACAATAACAACACCGTATAACATTAAACTTTTTTTTTGCCTTGATACATAAATCTATTGTAATTTAACGCACAGGATGGTTTAAAACGTATCATATTTTCTTTTTCATTTCAAATTTCTCTTAGAAGAAATTATTTAAAGAATTTTCACTAAATGGCAGCTAAATGCTTACAGATTTCATCCTTCAGATCCGATGTAAATTGGAATTTCATCAATGATCTATCTTTTATAATTGTAATACTATGTTTTATTCATGCCAATTCCAGATAAGTACCTGCAGCTTGGAGGTTGAAATAATCGATAACGTGTCTTATTATGTCAAACAAACAATGAATGACTCGTCTTAGTTATTGAACACGAGTGATTGATTGAACAACAGTCACTGAATGATATATTGTCTAGCCAAACAAGACAATAGAACAAATAAAATTTATTTCATCAATTGAAAATCACTGGAAAAGCGTCACTGTGAGTTAATAAAAGGAGAAATCTTGGACGAATGCGTCAGAATGTGTTTTTGCTATTGGTGGTAGAGAAGGTTTCTTGTAGTTATTGAAGGAAACAAGTTTAGTCTTGGCAGCATTGAATGTGACCATCCATTTTTGTCCCGATTCCACTACAGATTGGAGGTCATCCTCTAGTGTTTCTGCCATTTCTTTAGATATGTGTTCATTTGTTTTCCTGTCGTGTCTGTTATAGAGCGTGGTGTCATCAGCATATATACCCATCTCACAGGTAATTTTGTCAGGGAGGTCATTTATGAATATGAGGAATTATAGAGGTCCAAGGATAGACCCCTGAGGCACTCCCGCATTTATATCATATTGTTTAGATGTACGGCCATCGAGGACAACCTGGAGTTTTCTCTTATCTAAGAAGGATTTAATTATGTTAAGTATTCTTTCAGTGATACCGTATGATCTGATTTTCCTGAGAAGACCTTCGTGCCATACCCTGTCAAAAGCCTTAGATATATCTAGAGCTACTGTTCTACCCTCCCCTGCTTTGTCAAGTGAATAGTATATACGCTCAGAGATTACAGTTAGAATGTCTGCTGTGGAACGGGCTTGCCTAAATCCGTATTGTTGGTCGGTAAGAAGTTTAGCATCTGTAAGGTGATGGACTAGAGCTTGGTTAATTATGGACTCAAATAATATTTTGACAAAAAATGGGAGGAGGCTAATGGGGCGGTAATTTGCTGGGTCAGTTCTTTCGCCAGAATTCTTAAAAACTGGTTCAACAGAAGCAGTTTTCCAGCAGGCAGGAAAGCAAGATTCATTAAGGCATTTGTTGTAAAGTTTGGAGAGGATTAGAGCTACTTCAGCGGAGCACTTTTTTAATAGCATAGCCGGGATATGATCAGGTAAGGTCCACATGCTTTTGAAGTGTCAAGATTTTTTATGATAGCATGCACCTGAGCAGGGGTGATTTTCAGATCGTCAAGTGTGGCGTCTGTCCGCAAAGGAAAGTCTGGGAGAGGGTGGTTAGCAGGGTCTAGTGTGGAGTTGGAAGCGAACCGACTGGCAAGCATGTTAGCCTTCTCGGTTGCTGAGCAAACAACTTCATGATTGTTGGATAGTGGGGAATTGTTGAGTGCCCATTATTTACTACACTGTTGTAGATTTTCCAGATGTCACGGCTTCCTAATTTCTGAGCTTCGATGCGTTTTTGGGGTGGTTTCAGTAAATTCTCTCTTAGCTGTCGCTATTTCTTTCTTACAGTTACTTCTGGCTTCTTTATACTTCTGTCTGTTTGAACTGGATTTATGTCGGTTAAATCTGCGGTATGCGTGCTGCCTTTGTGCGATGGCAGCTGCACATGTGGAAATAAACCATTGGGGAGAGTGGGGCTTGCTATAAAATTTCCCCATAGGAACATGTGCTTCAATTGCTGTTTTGAACCATTCAGTGGTCTCATTTGCGCACTGTTCAGCAGGAAGTGAAAAGATATTTTGCCATGGAGCGTCTCTAATGAGATCTGTTATGGCTTCCCAGTCTGCCCTTTTATAATATCTCGTTGTTTTGAGCAATGGCTCTTCCATTTTGGCTCTAGAGTTTAGGGTGATTTTAAATACTATCACTACATGATCAGCGTTCCCAAGTGGGATGTGGGCGTTCGTAACACAATCATCAGGAACTAATCACAGATCTAAAAGTGATGCGTGTTGCTCTTGCTGGTCAGGGAAACGGGTTGGAAACGTAACCGTCTGTGATAGGGAATGAGATATAGAGAAGCTGTGTGTTGTGATACCAGCTGCGTCTTTGTAATTAGAGAATCCAAGTTAGTTACTGTGGTGGACATTGAAGTCACCAAATACATGAACTTGTGCGCTAGTGTCAGGGGAAAGTGCTGTATCTATGCTGTCAGAGACTTTGTTTATTAGGGTACAGTCCTAGGTCGAGGGAGAGTGGCAGAGAAAATAAAAGTAACTAATATTATGCTGCATGTTAAGTCTAAGCACATAAAGGCTTGATCGTCCGATTCTGGTTTTCTTTCTCTAGTCAGGGGGAGAATGTTTCGAATATAGACTCCAAGCCCGTGCATATGTCTGTCAGAGTACTTACGGCAGAGTGAGAGATATCATGGCATGTTAAAGTAGTTAGAGGGGATGGAGGAGTGTAGATAAGTCTCACTTAGTGCTAAGATATCTGGGGTGTTTGTTAGAAGAAATGCTTCAACATCATTTAAATTAGTTCTAAGCCCACGGATGGTAGTAAATGCAAACCTCAAGGAAGGAGGCAAGTTGATTTTCTTTGAGTTTTGTCCTGGTTTAAGCGTAATTTTAGATTGTACTGTCATTTTTTTTTTAAAGTTTCAGTTAGGTAAGGGGTGCTGAACAATTGGTTATGCAGAATACCATACATGCGACACAAGTAGACCATCAGCTGACCTTCCAGCTAATATATTATTCAATTTAAGTAAACAAAATTACAGTTAGTCGCGACAATAAATATACTGTTTAAGTCTAAAAGGACTTTATCAGGTAACAACAATAATAGCCTCTGGTCTTAGTCGAGACATGATCTTTAATTGCCGTGACCAATGGTAATTTTGCTTACCTAAATTGAACAAATAATATATATATATATATATATATATATATATATATATATATATATATATATAGTCTTGGAAGATTTTTAAAACATTTAAAACTATAAAAATGCCCTTCATTAAGTCAGTTAATCTTCTGTATCGCTGCATAGTTTTACTTACATGAACTAACAATGTCCTTAAAGAGATCATCAGTTGTTTACCATGAAACACTGTTTCTAGAATTTAAAAACAAAACAACAATTAAAATCAGCAAGGATTTCCAGCATTGTTTATCAAACACGATATCCCTTAAAATGCACGAACAAAATTACTTTTAATACCGGATCTAGTTTTTTCTTCCACATAAATTAAAGCTAACCAATTCATATCATTTAAAATATTTCTTATCTGTGTCCTCCGTCCTTTTCTCCACAAATTTATGTGCCTATTTACAATCTGCTGTTTTTATATAGTGTTTATTTGAATCAATTCTAATATTTATCACCCCATTTTTTTGTTATTAGTATTATTTTTCATATATTTGCATTCTTATTTACTCGTACCGTCTCTATAATTATTACTTAATAAAAATACATAATATATATATATATATATATATATATATATATATATATATATATATATATATATATAATATAATATAAAACTGAATATGTGTGTGTGTGTGTGTCTGGTCACGAAAAGGTCCTATATGGTTGACTATTTAAAAAAAACTGATTACATATAATGATAGAAAATGTATCGAGACACAGGAATGGGTATGTTTGATCTGGCACAACGGTGGTTCATTAAAATTGTGGGGTCTGCGTTCGTGCCTGGTCCACAAAGTATGGAAATTAAAATTTAAAACTTAAAAAAAAAAACGTTTACAAGTGTTTTTGATATAGATGTACATAAGAATACTTTGATAAGTATGTTTTAACTTAAATATGGATGGTATAATAAAATTGTGGGGGTCTGCGTTCGTGCCTGGCCTCCATAGAATGGAAATAGGCACACACTTTAATAAAGACTTTCCATATCTATCTGCGTAAGTATACTTTGATAATTATGTTTCAGTTTGAAGAAATATGGTATAATAAAATTATGGTGTGTTCGTTCGCACCTGACATCCATAGAATGGAAATATGTCACAAAGTTTAACAAGGGTTTTTAATATAGATTCACAGAATATTGTGATAAGTGTTTCAGTGTGAACAGGTATGGTATAATAAATTATGGGGTTTATCTATTTTATTTTTACTTTCATCATATTCTACTTTCGTTTTGATACCCACAAATTCAACACAAATTTACAACCCTTCCTTTTCATAATCTATCATACTTTCATAAATCAGAGTCCATTTTCTGTAGGCTGTTTTTGCACCCAGTCAACGACGAGTACTTTTGCTAGTATATATATATTATTTTTAAAATATAATCATCCACTGACACGTGTTTCGTCCTCTAAGACTCATCAGAGTGGCTGAATCTAGCGAGATTAGAAATCGGGACCCCACGCAAGATTCTGCCACTCTGATGAGTATTTTACGATCGGGCAACGCTGGGCGGCTTGCTAGTATCTAACAAACTATTTTTAATCAGTTTTTGGGGCGAAAATTTAGCTGTTTAGAGTTGAATGAGTTGGTATTGGAAGACTCTACCAAACTCCTCCGCCAATTTTGGGTCTAAACACTTGAAATTTTAGATGTAAGTTACCTGGATATGAGTTTAACTTATATATATATATATATATATATATATATATATATATGTGTGTGTGTGTGTGTGTGTGTGTGTGTGCTTGTGCGTGCGTGCACTTAATTTATGAACAGTACATAGGCCCGAGCAAAACCGGCTGAAATACTAGTATATATATATATAACTATTTCATTTACTCACATAAAATTAATATACAAAAGTATAGATTTATGCGTGAACTTTAAGTATTTACTTGAAAGTGCTCAATACGGAGGTAGAGCTAGTTAGTAATTTATAAAATATACATGGCGATTACATAAGCCTGACGAATCCTAGAGTGGATGAAACGCCGAATATTCAGTGCAGCTTAATCGCCATATATATTTTATAAATCACTATATATATATATATATATATATATATATATATATATATATATATACTAGTGAACTACTACTTTTAGGGATCATCAGTTGTTTACCATGAAACACTGTTTCGGGGTTTTAAAAACTAAACAGCGTGTTAAAATAATGACTCCCCAGCAGTGTTGACCAAACACCGCCTCCCTTGATCTTAAGAAAAATATGTTACAGATATTCAAAATGGATATATTTTTTAAGTTACCAGTGTCTATTTATAAGATTAACCATTTGACTACTTATCACCTCCTACCATGATTATTACTTTATATATTTACATTCTTATTTTTTTTAATTAAAAATATATAAAAGGTTAAAAATAGTTATAAAAATATACATTTTTATATAATACATTTTATACATTACTAATATAATTTTGGATTTCCTTTATTAATATAATCTGATTAAATTTATACGACTCAAAAGTATCAGGATAACGAACAAATGCTTTATTTAACTGTTTTAATATTTTAGTTTTATTCCCACCTTGTTTTATCATCATTATTACTAAGATAGAAACTGGGAGTGTAAAATCTAGTAATGTTTAAGTAACGCAAGCTATTCCCCCAAACTCTGACGTAATGGTTCAATAACACATAAAAACAGGGCAGGTACTATCTTTATACGGCATACGAACTATTTGAAAGGGGAAAGAGTTTCTCTTATCGAATATTTTATAAAGAAAAATCCCATCCTCAATATTTTTTTTATCAAAATCCAGAAATGTGTTTATTTTTTTCGAATTAATCATTATCGTTTATACATATAAGGTCATTTATAAATCTCCTACACCCATGAAAATTATATGTTTTAGATATATCATTTTCTATTTGTGATGACATATGTATATACTCGAGTCTATGTAAATACAGATTTGTCCAAAATTGTGCAGGATCGAATCCCATTGGGATATCTATCCTTTGGAGTAATATTTTATTCCCTATTTGAAAATAACATTCTTTAATAAGATGGCTTATAAGTATTTTTAAAATACCTTTAGAAAAACTAGTTTTGCTATTTTTATTTTAACACCAGAAAGCTTTAGACTTTGAAAAGTCTATATATTTTACTTTGACACCTTCAAAAGCTAAATCTATAGTATCATTTAATTTTTTTATAAGTTTTCCGTGTGAAATTGTAGTAAATAGCATACTAAAATCATAAGTCGCTATAGATTTTGTTTTTAATCTTGAATTTATTATCTAATTTTTCTTTCAGTGGTTGTGAATTATTTACCACTCAAAATAGATTTATATTACTATTTTCTTTTCTGATGGAAATTATTTATTTGATTTATAATTAATTTAAACACTTTGGATATAGCTTCGCTTAAAGGTTTAGTAATGCACGTCTTTGAACCTACTATAAACCTAGCGCTAACTGGATTTTTTGTGCATTTTAGGTATCCAATACACACATGGAAGTTTTTTTTCTAACTTTAATCCTACTTTGTTTTACTAATTATACTATTAATCAGAATAATGCTATCTGAATTAATATTACTTACTTTATATGTATCTGAAACTTTAACTATAATTCCTACTTCTATCAATAAACGTTGTATATAATATTTTTTACATATAAAAGCTATATTGCTGCTTTATCAATAGGAACTATTTCAAACTTATCTTGATGTATTTTAAGTTCCTTCAGTATTTCGAAATTTTTAAGAAGAGGATTAGTTTTTATATATATCAGCGTCCGACAAGGCCAAACTATTTGCCAAGAACTTTGCAGCTAATTCTACCCTATGCGACGAAGGCCATCAACTCCCCATATTTCCTCCTATAACACAGAACACGCTAGGTAACATACAAATATCCGTGCATGAGGTCGCCAAGCTAATCAAGAACCTTGATTCCAGTAAAGCAACTGGCCCTGACGGCATCCCAATTATAGTGTTAAAAGAGCTTCAACCATAACTTGCTCCCATACTTACGAAACTGTTTAAGTGCTGCCTTAAGGAGAAGTGCTTTCTGACGCCCTGGAAGACCTCATCAGTTTGCCCTGTATTTAAGAATTCAGGTGATAAGTCATCTCCCTCTCAGTACAGACCAATAAGTCTCATCTGTGTTATGAGTAAGTTGCTGGAATCAATATTAAATAGAGAAATAGTCAACCACCTCAGCAGGAATAACCTTCTTAATGACACACAATATGGTTTCCGCTCTGCAAGATCTACCGCAGAGATACTGACGGTTATATCCCACAGGATTAGTGAATCTCTTGACAAAGGCTTCCTTTCTAGGGCAATTACTCTTGACATATCAAAAGCCTTCGATAAGGTATGGCATAAGGGTCTACTTCACAAGATTTCCAGCTACGGTATAACTGGAAATGTTTTCTCAATCATTAAATCATTTCTCTCCGATAGGCTCATAAGAGTAGTGGTCGATGGACAAAAATCAAAGGCCTGCAGTATTAATGCTGGAGTCCCTCAGCGGTCAATCCTAGGCCCAACTCTCTTCCTGATATACATTAATGACCTCCCTAAACACATACTTAAATCATTCGTTGACATCTATGTTGATAACACGACCATCTACGGCAACACATCAAAGACTGTAAATGACAAAGTTCTCTCTGATTCTCTGTCCTCTGATCTCGAGCGTGTGGTTCAGTGGGGGAAGACGCTGCTGGTTACCTTTAATGCATCTAAAACCAAACTCCTATCCTTACATCATCAACGCTCTGATCCCCATCTGACATCAATTGGGATGGATGGCTCTCGTCTGAGAGAGGCCCCGTGTTTTGACAAGCTTATGGGTTTGACCTTTACTCCTGATCTGAAATGGAACACGTACATAAAGCCTGTTGCCAAGGTCGCTGGAAAGATGGTGGGATCCTTCTACCGCTTCAGAAGATATCTCACTACTGATGCAATTCTCTATCTATATAAAAGCCAAGTACGTCCAAGGATGAAATACTGCTGCCATATCTGGGCAAGAGTTGCTAAAAACACTCTATCCTTCCTTGACAGAGTACAAAATAGACTTCGTGGCCTAGTGGGGGATGCCCTTTTCTCTACCTTGCAACCTCTCTCCCACAGAAGAGACATTGCGAGCCTATCCTTGTTTTATCGTTATTTCCATGGCAGGTGCTCGTCTGAACTCCAATCTCTGGTCCCCCCTCGCCAATCTTTCACGAAAAACAACTGTCTAGCCGAATCCACCGTGAAAAATTTCTCCCACTCTTTATCTTTGCGTAAATCAAAACGTAGATTCCATGAACAAAGTTTCTTTTTTATAATTGCACGCCTGTGGAACTCTGTTCCGTCTGCCTGCTTCCCACCTGACTACAACTTGGATGTCTTCAAGTCCAACATTAATAAATTCCTAATGACCGCCCCCTTAAGTAAACACTTCATCAAATCTCCACACTAACGTAATGTACTTGCAATAACCCTTATCCCTGAGTGGCTTCCGGGCCTTGATAAGTGGTGACCACCGGGTAAAAAAGTATATATGAGTTAAAGCACAAATTAAGGAATTCATTATAAATCAAATTCTTCTGCATATATTCCTTGTTTCAAACAATAAATTCTTAACTTGAATATATCTTTATATATATTTTAATATACAGAATTCAACTTTAATCCTTAAACTCTCTTTGAAAACTTTTTTTCTGAGTCCACGAAAAAATATCCACTGTTGAGTTACAAATATTGACTGTACCCCGTGAACGAAAAAAAATCTGTAAAATGTACCGAGGATTTTTATCAAAACAAATGATTGGTAATATGGAAAAATATTTCGAGTTGCAATATAGCAAAATTTTTATGTATAGTCATCCACAGACAGACTGTCTCGCTGTATTACAGCTTTTCAGTGTGGCTAGGCTAGCAAGTGCCTTAAGCTAAGATCAAAACTCAACCGAATAACCGTTACACAATTTGGGCTGCTGAGAAACTATAATGATCAACATTGTCCAAACTCCTTAGGCTTTATTTGTATACACAAAATAACATTATGCGCTAGTGTCATTTTTTTTTATTTCACTCACCATCATGCTCAACCCAAAATATGGAGCATTTATAGTTACCAGCAGACAGACCGTTTCGCTTTATCACAACTCTTCATCTCGACTAGACTAGCAACTATTTTATAATAAAGACTAATATGTAACAAAACAGCTCCTCCGGTCGGTACCGATTGTTTCCGCATAACGAAACGCGAACTGTAAAAATATACAGAAATTTTTACATGCTATATTTTTGAATGTAAAACTTTCGGTATATTTTTACAGTTCCGTTTCGTTATGCGGAAACAATCGGTACCGACCGGAGGAGCTGTTTTGTTACATATATATATATATATATATATATATATATATATATATATATATATATATATATATATATATAATTATTTCCACAGCCAAACGACGTCACATTTCACAAGAGCCATGACAACTAAGAAACGGAAAGTCTAAGACTCGCATTTCGCCCATATTTGGGCTCATCAGTTAAACATATCCGAACTTGCGATTCAAAACCCTAGCCTTTTGCATGCAAGGTGAGCCCTCTACCACCTGAACAAACCCGCCACACACAAAAAAGTCTATTAAAAACACAGATCAATAAACCGCAGCAAAACCGGACTATGGAACGGACCTACTTCGTCTCGAACAAAGGATGTGGTCACCCAATCAAGCTATAACCCAAACTGATGTCTCACAAGTAGGAATTTTATACTTGCTAGGATGATGTCATCCAACAAGCTAATCTAGCGAGACAATTAGTAATAGAATTTTCAGAATGTGAGCGATTACATAATTATTTACACAGTCAAACAACGTCACAGCTCACAAACGCCATGTAAATTACTAGTAATATATATATATATATATATAATGGACGACTTTCTAAGAAAAACACCGGATCTCCGAGGCGGTGACGTTAACCATAACATCGTTTAAAAAATCAACAACAAAAACCACGTAAGCAGATAAACGATAAAAACTAAACAGTAAATCGTCTATGGCATCATAACGTAATGGGTTAGGGCGCTGGACTGAAATACATAAGTTCCGGGGTTCGAATCCTAACAACAGTCAAGCTACGCTGAAGAGGAGTAGTGCTTCGAAACACGCACGTCCGTAGATTACTGTTTATATTTATTAATTAATTTATTTTTTCCATTTAGTATCCTTAACAACCCTTGCTGACATTACCTTTAGTAATAACCTGTACATTTCAGTTGACCTATTTTTTTGTCTATATTTTTCGCGCCTTTTAACATCCTTTTTGACTGGGTCATTTTGGTATTTGCTTTTCTATTTTATATTTAATTATATCACCATTTAATTTTTTTCTCTCTCTCTTCTTCACTAATTTTTTTCTCTTCTTCTTCCCTGATCTTTCTTAATTACATTATGTCTCGGCAGCCGTGTCAAACGCATATCTTATTTTTCTTTTATTAATATTATTGGAAATTTTTCCCCTTTTCCTTGTACATATTTGTGAATTATTCCATGGATTTCGGCCTTTTGGATTATTTTGGACCATTTCCAATTATGTGATTTCCTTGGATTTTACTTGTGCGAATGGAATTTCAATTAACTTTCTGTGATTTATATTTTTGGATTTTACCGTCATTGGATCATTTACCTTTCACCAGACTATTCATTCGCGTGTAATCACCTTTTTCTTCACCATATTCCCTCTACTTCACCTTTTGTTATCAAGTAAGATCTTTGACTTACTTGTAGTTTCATCAAATACTTTTGCATGAAAAATCCGATCCCGCATTTTGTTTATTCCTACCCTCTGATGAGAAGGAAAGCATTTCTTCGAAACTCTGCGGATTAAGGACTATCCACTTATCAAGTGTTTCCTTTTCAGATTAAATATGTTTTTAACTCTTTTTCAAAGTGTTTTTTAACATGTTTTATTAACTGTTTTGCCCTCATATATATATATACATATATATATATATATATATATATATATATATATATATATTTATATATCGCTTTTATTATAGAATAGAGGATTTGAGTTGATATCTTGCTCGTGCCTAACAATAAATATCGAACTGGTATTAAATAAGCAATCATGTTGACAAACAACGTGAGGACAACTTGAAGCAGAAATATTTCCATGGTAAAAATCGAATACATTTAATGTACAATATTAGTAAACATAGAGCGATCGTTTCATCTACGTGTTTATAATACGACACTATGAGCGTTCATAAATGTAATATCGAATTTATATAAATAGAAACTGCAAGTTCAATAATTGATACCATCTGTCCGTTAAACAAAAAATAAAAAATAAAATAATAAAATAAAAAATCAACAAAAAACAAAACAGAGTCGTCATTGTTATCACGTTCATTGTAATTGCAGGATTAAAGACGATTATTAAAACTAACGAAACTAAATCGAATTTCTATAAAAATAACGAAACGAAATTGAATTTCTATGAAAATAACGAAACGAAATTGAATTTCATCTGTTTCACAAAGTAGAATATAATTAGTCCTAATGTCGCAACGCGGGCAAATATCATGTAGATATCTAAAAGCACGCTTGAAGATTCAATGGTACATATACAATTTAACAATACATTATGCCAAATAAAATAAATAAAATAAAATAATAATGGATGAGACTTAGATATAAACGGATCTGCATATTTTCCTATTTTCTCAGCATGCCATTAAAGTCTCCGGGAGGATGGGTCGTTTATACATTTCTTATATCTTCATTACCGTCGTTGTAGGCATTTCTTATGTGGACGCGTGCACATCGATGACATTTAGCGAATTTCTCAGCGAATTTGGAGCCGACCCACAGAACTGGTGCGCAGACCCATTAACATACGTCGAGAAATATATACCGAGTCGTGAGTAATTTTTGACACGGTGTTGTGAATTCAATTGATTTATTTATTTTTATTTTAGACTTTATTTGCTTTCGTCGATTTAGAAAATGGAATGGTACTTTATAAAGGTCGCGGCCATGAAAAAGGCGAGAAAAAAATCTTTTTATGCATTCAAATTAGTTTTCGTTATCTATCTGTCTATATCTATGGAAAACTGTGTTTTTCGTCGCACTTACATCGATATTTAAAGACTACTTTTTCTATTTAAAAAAAGAATCATTAAAACGAACTTCTTAATATATTCAGTCATGGATATACAAACGACGAAATGAAGGTGAACTAATTTGCATATTTTTTGAAAAACGAACTTTAATTCATTAATTATTCATTTATTATGGTTTCTTAATTGGTTTTATTACGCTGATAGGTTACATTTAACTATTACGTCCAATTCTATTTTGTATGCATTAGCAGGGAGACCCGACGTTGTCAGAGATTGAATAATTATCAATGAATGTTTCACCCTCCGATATTTTATTTTCATCAAAATCGGTGAAATCGCCAATTTTTCGATAAAATGATTTAATTACCTGCTTTAGTCGGGGACTCACAGCGCTGCACCAGCAGAAAGCTTTATATGCCTCCCCGCAATAACTTAGTGCACAATATACTCTAGTTTACATTGCACTGTAGAGAACCTTCTGTTAGTTTTATAAAATTATTTTTATATAATGAATCAAAGTTTAAAATGCAAACGTCAAATATCATGAGTCAATTGTGCTCTAAACGTTAATTTTGAACGCACTTGCGATGTTAGGCTGTATAAGATCGCCTCTTCCTTCTTTCATGGTATGTTTTCGATTATCAACTATCGATACTTATCGAAGACATTCCAATACAAAACCTATCGAAGACACTGCTAGATACATAAAGTAAATTTGTGTGCAATAAAACCGCACCACCTAGCCGCTTAGGAATCCCCCCCCCCCAAAAAAAAACTCTCTCTCACACAGACAAAGTTTCTTTTATATAATAGTAGAGATATTTTCGACATTGTACATAACTGTGTAGCATTTAGGATTAAAATTTTCTAGCACAATGTATATATATATATATATATATATATATATATATATATATATATATATATATATTTACAGAATAGTTTTTAGTTAACAATCAGTTGTTATGGAAACGTGAGATTGTAAAGTTTACAAAATATTACTGGCAGTAATAGTCTATAAGTTATCCCATCTAAACAAGAATTGCTCGATATGCAAGATAGAGCAAATAAATTAAATTGTGATTCAATGAATTTCAAAAAACTCTCATTGAAATGAAATGAAGTGGTTGAGTTTCATATCTTATTCTAAGCAAGACAAAGAATACTTTAGAAAATTAATCTCCTTAACCTATAGGGGTTCGATGTCAAGCACTTGCCCGATTCGGATATCTACACAGCTATGCGCATTACCCAATATATAACTTGGACCTTATTACCAAACGGATGTAAAGAACGCATAACATGGATTTTACCAAGAAAGTTGGATCTAAAAAAACTTTCATATCCTTTTTCTGCAAATCCTCCTGCTACAGGACTTCTGATAAATTTATTATTTTGACTTTGACTTTCCATGTCTCACTGACTTTAGCAAATAGGGTGCATACCTTTATAAGTATTTGCTAATATTTTCTCTCCTCTGATGAGATGGTAGACATCGAAACCCTATAGGTTAAAGAGATTAATATATATATATATATATTTAATGAAAACAAAGGGATGTAGTGTTTACCTGATATGCGCAATGGTAAACTTCAAACTAATATAAATAACAGTATTTATATATAGAAAATTTAATCCTAACTGAATTAAAAAAGCTCAATACGCAATAGAGAGTAGAACTTAGAACTTAGAGAGTAGAAAGAAAATTAAAACTGTAAGTTGAAGTTGACAATCAAAACTACAATAAATTGCGGTTTCACTTAATGCCTTAACTAGCAAATTCTAGCATTGCTACAAGTATAATTTGCTGATTTCTTTCTGTCATCTGATGAGAATAACAAGAATAGCATTCTTTGAAACTCTGTGGAATAAGGACTTTGTAAATTGGTTTTTGGAGTATTCAGTTGAACAATAAATTTTGATTGTAAAGTTCAACTTACAGTTTTAATTTTAGTTCTCTTATATATATATTTGTATATATATATATATATATATATATAAAAGAAAGAGAAGAAATTAAGACTGTTAATTAAAATTTACAATTAAGTTTTTTGTTTGACAGAATACTCCAAAACAGTTTTTAAAAAATCCTTATTCCGCAGTGTTTCAAAGAATGTTATTATTACTAATCTTCTCTTCAGAGGGAAGAAAGAAATCAGCAAATTATTATTATAGCCGAGCTAAAATTTGCTGGTTATGGCATTAAATGAAGAAGCACTTTCTGATGGTTAGTCATAAATTGCAAAAGAAAATGTGTCCATGCCAGTTAAAAACATGCGTAAATACGGCAAATATTGGCAGAGAAAACAAAAACTAAGCAGGAGTAAAAGTTCCAGTGTGCATGATGAAAACTCACTCGATGGTAAATCCCAAAAGCGAAGGAAATTTTTTAAAAACAAATATTCAGAATTTTAAAGTCAGTAGAACGCGACAGGTGAGTTGTAGTAAAAAATAATCCAAATGGAGAAGTAATTTCAGAGCGAGAAATAATCCAATTGGAAAAGGAGTTGAATGTAGCTTTAATGAATATAAATTTCTCTTACAGTTGCCGAAAAAGACTCCAAATAGCAAAGCTGATTTTGAGTCACTTACACATAACCAACTGAACTACACTCATGGTTGATTTGGCGTCAAATAGTAAGGACAGACATTATATTGGAACATTAGATCAATTCAAATTAGAATTGCAAATGTATACGTGTCAACCCAGACAGCGAAAGTTGTCTAGACAGCATGAGAGACATACTTTGATGCGTGTTAAAAAGCATACAATTCTAACATTAAAAGGAAAAATGGCCAAATTTAATTTAAATGTGATAAAAAACATAGCTATATAAATAATTATAACAATGGCGAAAATAATAATAATAATAATAATAATAATAATAATAATAATAAAAATAATAACCATAATAATAATAAAAATAATAATAATAACAACAACAACAATAATATAAATAATAATAACAATAATAATAAAAATAATAACAATAATACTAACAATAATAATAATGATAATAACAATAACAATAATAGCAATAATAATAACAATAACAACAACAACGATAATAATATAAATGATAATAATAACAATAACAACAACAATAATAATAAATAATACACAATAATAATATTAATAATAATAAAATAATAATAAACAATAATAATATTAATAATAATAAAATGATAATAACAATAATAGTAACAATAATAATAATAAAAACAATAATAATAATATAAATAATAATAAAAATAATAATAAAAATAATAAAATAATAACAATAATAATAATAATAGCAATAATAATAACAACTATAATAATACATGATAAATAATAGTAATAATAATAACTATAATAATAATAAATAATTAATAATAAATAATAATAAAATAATAATAAGTATAATAATAACAATAATAATAACAGCAATAATAATAACAATAATAACAACAACAATAATAATATAAATAATAATAACAATAATAACAATAACAATAATAATAGCAATAATAATCGTAATAATAACAATAACAGCAACAATAATAATAATATAAATAATAATAATAAATAATAATAATAATATAAATAATAATAACAAAAATAATAATAATAATATAAATAATAGTAATAATAATATAAATAATAATAATAACTAATAATAATATAAATAATAATAATATAAATAATAATAATAATAATAATAATAATAATAATAATAATAATAATAATAATAATAATAATAATAATAATAATAATAATAATAATAATAATAATAATAATAGCTGAGGGAACAGTTCTTCCATGCCCTGAATAATCGTGGGATTCTTCCCGAGGGACAGAAAGGATGCCAAAAAGGAAAACGAGGAACATATGATCTGCTATATAGAAATTAAAATATTCTTAAGGAGGTAAAAAGAAGGAAAAAGAATTTAGCCGTGGCATGGATTGACTACAAAAACGCGTAGGGCAGGATCACCAAGCATGAATAATAGAATGCCTAAAAATGTATAAAATACCAAGCGGGATCATCAACGTAATAGAAAATGCAATGAGAACATGGAGACTGGAATTGGCAGCTGATGGACAACACATAAGAGAAACATCTTCCAAGTATCATCATTGCTGTTCATCATAGCCATGATGCCCCCAAACAATATACTGAGAAAGTGTCACGCTGGATGAAAGTTCTCTAACACGGAGGAGAAAATGAAACACATGATGTACATGGACGATCTGAAACTTTTTGCAAGGACCGAAAAGGAACAAGAGACCCTAATAAACAATATCCGGATCTTCAGCCAGGATATCCAAATGGAGTTTGATATGGAAAAGTGCGCACTATCAATTATAAGAAAGGAAACACTGGAGACGAAAGAAGGCATAAAACTATCC
>NC_136496.1:105710686-105790686 GCF_053919585.1 Euprymna scolopes | reverse complement strand
GGAGGTGAGCGACGTTCTTTATGACTGGTTTGCATAGCAACCACGTCGCTTCAGTGACTACTATTGCTACCAATTCACTGCTCTCGCGAAGCGAGAAGTAACAAGTGAAACAGAGAAAATTAAAAAAATGAAAGGGAGATAATTGGGGGTATTTTATTGAAAGCAGACGAGTGCCGTACATATGTGCATGTAATGTTTGTGGGGACCAGAAAAATAAGACTGAAATTAAAAAAAGAACAAGTAAATTTACTAGAATCCTGAAAAAATCATGGATTACAATAGAAAAATGTGAACATGAAAAGCAATATGGTTAAGCTTAAATATGGAAAGGACTAGTTGTAAAAACTGGAAAAGAAAGGGACAAGGTATTCTAGTAAAAAATATAATAAATTTATTACTTGAAATATTTGAGCATTAAGTTTTTTTTTTAAATTCAATATATAACATTATACAATCAATTCTTAATACTGCCATATTTAAAGTTAACAATTTTTATTATTTACTAGAATATCTGGCCCTTTTCTTTTAAGTTTTAACAACTAGCCTTTTACTCTTCAATGTTTAAGCTTAACCATATTACTTTTCATGCCCGCATTTTTCTAATGTAATACACGGATACATAGACAATATCAGTGTGTACATAGATACACACACGATATCAATGTATACCTACAGTGGTAAAGAGAGAATGAAGAAATAAATGTTGTTGTTACAAACAAAAAGCGAGTTGAAGTTATTTCCTATTCTGTTTCTTGGTCTCCTTTGCGATTGAAACTGGACACAACATGTGTTTGTTCCTGCACAACGTTACATTTTTATGTTCTAATATATTTCCATCATTTTATGAATCTAACAGATAACTGCTTTTAGTGACCCTAGATAAACGCGAAGAATAATTTCAATTCTTTCTTTAAATTCTTTAAAACATTAAACCTTTATTGGAATATATTTGAATGTCCAATGTAATGATATATCTTTTGCTATAACACACAAACCAATAAACATTGACATTTATATACATTGGTGTATATACATTAGCTGTTTATATTGTCCCAGTAGACAGCTCTATAAATATTTGCTATATAAATTGTCGTTTTCAAGTGTAAATGGCTTGAAAATATGGTTATCTTAAAAATTTTTGAAGACGACAATGTTGTAGTCAACAGAAAAGAATTCCCATTATATTGCGTTGAATAGAAGTTTCTTCAAAGCTCTGTTTGGTTTTAGGTACACAGAAGAAGGCGTGTCCTTGCTGTAAATGTTTTACAGAGAGTCCATAAATTGGAGCTCAGTCGAGCACAGACAATGAAAATATTAGTAAAATAAAAAGACGAGGAGGTCTATTCTGTGAGAAAGAGGCCGAGAGAAAGAGAGGGGATCACTCTACTAGATTTCGAAATCGATTTTGTGCTCTGTTAACGCAAGAACGAGCACTCTGTACGTCACCTGCCCAGATACAACAACAACAACAACAACAACAACAACAACACCACCACCACCACCACCACCACCACCACCACCACTTTTTAAAACGCATCAGACTATTATACAGGAAGAGTATTGCATCAGGAGTTAGATACATTTTTACAGAAATTGCTTCAGACAAGCCGTGAAGCCACTTGATGTAAGAAACTAAAAAGAATGAAAGAGGATTAACATAAAAACAGGAGATGCATATTGGTCTTGAACAGAGCAACGCTATATGTTGTAGGAAATCGTTTGTATCTTTTAGCGAAATGTATGTGTGTATGTTGAACCGTATTTTATTGTTGAGTATCCCTGCTTTCTTTTATTTCTACAGAATGTTGTATGATGAACGAATCCAGCTGTGCCCAAGCAGAAAGCATCCTAAAAGTAGCGGCCAGTTTGTCTCAATTTGACAGAGAATCGTCAGTGTGCTATCAAAATATCATCAGTTTGTTTTATTATAGTTGCGGATGCAGCCAATGTAAGTTCAGCTTAAATTACTGTTTGTTTTAAAGACGTTTAAAGTGAAGGAATGGGAGAGATATAAAAACAGCGAGAATTTAAGAGAGAGAGAGAGAGAGAGAGAGAGAGAGAGAGAGAGAGAGAGAGAGAGAGAGAGAGAGAGAGAGGGAGGGAGAATAAGAACGAAAAATGGTGAGTGGAGTTTCTTATTTCTTATTTCTTTTGATTTTACTTTTTATTGTGATAAGTCATCATCATCATCATCGGCAATCACCCGTGACGAGTATGATTGTTCTCCCGTTGGTAAGATTAGGTCTGGTCATCTGTGGACCCTCAGATGGCCGTGGAGGCCGATCATTGACCCGTAGACCTTATTGCAGTGGGGGCATGTGTGGGTGGTCGTCTGGGTAGTGGAAGAGGCAAGATGGCGTAATGGTAAAATATAAAGGTAACTGCAGTTTCTCTTCCAAATTTTCGGATTCTCACCATGTTATATCACATTTTAATTCCTTTTGGTGGATTGATTGTTGCCATTTCTTCTGATGAGTTAAGGGCATAATAGATTCACTAATTGATATAATTATTAAGTGATTGATTTTGCGCTGCGAAACAGACACTGTCAAGAACTGTAAGGATCAATTGATGTAAAGGAATAAAATATAAAATTGTCAACATCATGTATTTTGGAATATAAATTTTTGTCATTTATTCTATATATTGCTCTGTATTCACATTGAGTTTCTTATATGAGGATTGATATATAATAGGAAAAATATATTTCTATAGAAATATATATATATATATATATATATATATATATATATATATATATATATGGCATATTATGCATGTGAATATGAATAGTCAGATTATTTTCAACTATGCTATTATAATATTAGTTAGAAATCGATAATTCTCTATATAGTGAAACTGTATATAATATAATATGTAAGCTTTTCTTCGGACGGCAATTAAAAACATATAAACGAAAGGTTATTAAAAATAGGCTATTATAATCTCCCCTTCAGCAAGACGACATTTATGTTTCCTTAAAATTTGAGAAAGTATTAAATTTCTTTACATGTTTGCTTAAAGACACGCTAAGCATTGGCGTACAATGAGTGCTTATTTATGCGTGAGGTGATTATAACCACCAGGAAGCGGCTGAATGGATTGCGTGCTGAATCGTAACAGCTGATAATGGCCCTTAATAGAATACTGTGTTTATGAATGTTAGAATGACTGTGTGTGAGTGGGGGGAGCTTTTTTATGTTACTAGTTGTTCTTTTTGTTGAACCTCAGACATTTTTTTTTACTTGGGAGTTACCATTTATCAAGGCCCAAAGGTCACTCGGGGATAAGGGTTTATGAATGTAAGGTGATGGTGTAGTATGGTGTAAATTGAGTAGAATTTCATTATTTATGAGGACGGCTTACCAGGAACTTGTTTAAATTAGATTTGAAGGTTACTATGTTGTATTTAGCCGGGAATCATGCCAGCGAGATAGTGTTCCAAAGGCGTGCAGTTCTAGGAAAGAAGCTTTGTTCATGAAATCTGCGTTTAAATTTATTCACAGATAGAGAGCGTGGAAAATCATATATAGTGGTTGTAACTAGTCGAGTGTTTTTTGTGAAAGTTTGGTGAGGAGGGACCATGTATTGAAGTTCAATCGAATAATTTCCATGACACTTTCCTAATTAGAATTCTTTCTAAAAAGACATCGGCTACGTACTTATTTTCAATATACCGTGCTTCTGTGGAATGAGTTATCAATCCGTGTCGTTAACTTTTTAGCCACCATCACCTCCCTGCTAGTGTTAGCCTGTGAACTTATTTTTTTTACTGAGAATACCCGGCAGCTACAGAGAAGAATTTGTCAACATAGAAGTTTATTTCCAATTAAATTTTGCCCATCGAGAAAGAGAAAGACATTTAGCTGTAAGGGGTGTTTGTGTGAGGCAGCGACGGCAGATAAATGTCAATTACGTTCGGTGGCCATGATTCTTCTGTTTTCTCTAACATCCTCTGTCTCAGTCATTTATGTTAACCGTCTTATATATACATCAACTGGCATTCCTGGAATGTAAATATTAAAATATTACATTGTTCTTTTTTTATTTTGCGTTGAGCAATTATAATTTCCCAACCTGAAATGTAAACCTTTCTTTGTTTTCGGTGATAATTACAATTCCAGTCATTTTTATGGAACACCAGAATGTAGATAAGCCCCTCTGGGATGTGCGTGTGTGCAGACGTCTGCTTTTACTGGCGTTAAATAATTAACCGACCAATATGAATTTTAGAACGGAGTTGCTAGTCGTAAAGGGTTGTAATATGGGTGGAATATATTTAGTTTTAGTTTTATGCAAAGATGGTAAACGAAACGAAAAACAGTCGTGCAAATTAAACAATAAGTGTCAGACACAAATAAATACTAGTAGCACCTGTGGAAATTCCACGGTAATTGAAAATTTTTTAAACACAATATAAATAAAATGAATAAAAAAAGTAAAATAAAACAAAAAAACGACGAATTTAAAACAATTTTTTGTAATAAAAAAACAACTTTTTAAAGCTAAAAAGAATTATTTTAAAAATTTACATTTATTTTTCATTGAAATTTAAACCCAAAACACATTTATTCTGAATAATGTTTAATATAAATTATAAAGAAACAGATGCTAATTAATTTGCATACTTTTTTAATTTTAAAAAGAATCTATAATAGAAAAACTTACAGTATCCGCTCAACATGATGTTTTATAATTATAAAATAAAATAGCCAATCTGAAACCGTAAACAGACAGCCTTGTTTTTTGCTTTGAAAATTTTTGGAGAGGAAATGGTTTTAATGATTTTTAACTGATAAAGAGTTACTATAAAGGGAGTTAATTTATTTCCTATTAATTACTGTTTGCGATGATGATGATGATGATGATGATGTTTTTTTTTGTGTGGCACCGGACGTCGGGCAAGTAAATTAATATTTAGATTCTCCATATTTCAGTCTCTTTTATGTGTCTTAAAGGCTTTTGAGAGGGCATAATATGGTAAATTTCTCACGTAAAGCTTTAAATCTTTCAGATTTTCATTAAATTGAACCTATAATCATTGAATTACAAGTAAACATGATCCCCTGCAGTTTATTTTTTTAATGATCCATTAAGCTTGAGTTTTAAATTACATTTTTTTTTCTAGAATCCAAATTATGTAATGCATTTTCAACTTAAATTGGGACTAGCAGGGACATCTGACGAGGTTCGGGATTGAATAAGAATCAGCGAATGCTCCACACTCCAAATACTTTATTGTCATCAAAATCGGTGAAAGCGCTCAGTCATCAATCACATAAATCGATTGCCTGCCCTGGTCGGGACCTCATCGGAATGAAGTGTCACATGCCCCCCCCCGCAATAACTTAGTTTGCAATTCATTGTAGTCAACATTGCACTGTAGAGAGCCTACTGTTGATTACCGCAAATTATATCCCCGATAGGAGCCCCTACATGAAAGTGGCACTGCGCCTTGATTGAGGTAAAAATGAAAAAAAAAAAAAATATACGAATAGGTTCAATATTTAACTTCATAATAAACGTGGAAACGCTAATATAACGAAAGAAAGTCACGTTGAAAATTACGTCATTAAAGAAGGAAGAAGAGATTGTTATAATTTAGTTTGGTAGTGATTATACGAAGAAATATGAACTCGTAAAACAGTAAGAGTAAAACTCGTTCTCTCCACTCCCTCGCTATGTATGTTAATGTAAATGTTAAAAAAAAAAAAAAACACCAGCTGTCCAACTACTAAAAATATTGGAATTGATTTGATTAATTTAAATAGCAGTTGAATATGTTATAAGACTGTCAAGACTTTGCTTTGAGTGTCTTTAATTCAGCTTCTCCGACAGTCCGTCGCACCTATCAAAACAACGCGCAATCACGAATAGACGATGAGAAATCAAAGTATGAAGTCTCGGACAAATAAAAAATTACACTTCAGTAATAAGCTGTAGTGAAGTTTTCAATGTAAACCTAACGTAAAACAATCACCCTTCTTGATTTTTGATCGGTGTTTAGACCAAAAGTCCCCTTGACAAAATCTGACACTTGACGTCTAGTGTTAACTCTTGGCCCACTCACCTCATCCATACTAAATGCACTGAGTCTATTTCCGTTTTCAAATAGGTTGTTCTATAATGTATTTAATGCAACCCCTGTAGAAATTAATACTAACATAATCTCTAATTACTGGCGTAGGATTCTAATATCTAGCAGTATATTTTGTATTGAATTCCTTGAGTATTCTAAAGTTGCATTTTCAGAATGTCAGCGTCAGGTAAGATGTTAAATCAGGAATACAACTATAGTAAACGGAAACTGAATGAAAAATGACAATATAAGAGAAGAAATAAGAGTTTTGTAAAAAAAGTCGGTTACCTCAATGATGGTGTTTGTACTGAGGTATGGTACCGTTTAGTCTCAGGAGGGGCACCACCTCAGGATATACCTTTGCTTCTGTTTGTTTCTCGTTTTTATATCGCTAATCGTCCGAATCGCTCTTTAAAAGTAAATGCCAACTGGGCTGCTCAGGCATTTTTGTAGGCCAAGTTACGCCAATTCATCTGCACTGGCTTAACAACTTAACCCTTGACCTTGTGTATAACCTGCCGAAGGGGTAAATAAATAAGTTGATTAGATGTAAGGTCCGTAGTCGAACGGACAAGAAATAGGCATCTAAGAAAACATAAGAAAGATTCTATTGTCCCCGGCCCCCATAGTCCAAAAGTTAATGTCATGTCTGAACTAGCATGACTACATGGGCCTATAAAAAAACAAAATAGAAGATAATAGTGTGTACCATACTTCCAAATAACTACTAAAACCAATGTACCGTCACTGTAGAATATAAATTTCTTCAAGTTTTCTGCAATCGCACTTTTTAGTTACTAATTGCTTTATGCGTGATATTGAGCACTACGACCCCATGGATTCAAAGTAGTATCAACATTTGAAAAAAAAATTATCTCACATGACACTGTGTTTAAGCACGCATATAATCAAGAAGCTTTAAGGTTCACTAATAAAGTTCCTTCCTACGCATAGAAGATAAGTTTATATTTGAAATATGAACATCGTATTTACTATCTGATAACATTAAAAATCATGTTTACTATCATGATAACATCATAAATCGTCTTTACTAAAGAATAACATAAAATATCGCGCTTACTATTATGATAAAATGAAAAATTCCGCTTACTTATATGATAAAAATGACATAATGTTTACGAGAAAATGAAAAATCGCGTTTACTATTATGATAACATCAAAATATATTATTATGAAAATATTAAGAATTATATGTACTATTATATAAACACAAAACATCCTGTTTACTATTTGATGAATTAACAATCATGTTTACTATTATGATAATATTAAAAATCATGTTTACTATTATGATAATATTAAAAATAATGTTTATTATTATGACATTATACAAAAATCATGTTTATTATAATAATATAAAATCATGTTTACTATTATGATAATATTAAAAATCATGTTAATATTATGATAATATAAAAAAATCATGTCTATTATTATGAGAATATAAAAACCATGTTTACTATTATGATAATATTAAAAAACATATTAACTATTATTATAATATAAAAAATAATGTTTACTATTATATATACTATTTTATTATTATGATAATATTAAAAATAATTTTTATTATTATGATAATATTAAAATCGTGTTTACTATTATGATAATATTAAAAATCATGTTTACTATTATGATAATATAAAAATTAATGTTTACTATTATCATAACATTAAAAAACATGTAAACTATTATGATCACATTAAAATACTGTTTACTATTATGATAATATTAAAATCATGTTTACGATTATGATAATATTTGAAATCATGTTTACCATTATAGTAATATTAAAATCATGATTACTATTATGATAACATTAAAATCGTTTTATTATAATGATAACATTAAAATCGTTTTTAATATTATGATAACGTTACAATCGTTGGATTATTATGATAACATTAAAATCGTTTTCACTATTATGATAACATTAAAATCGTTTCTACTATTATGATAGCATTAAAATTGTTTTTACTATTATGATAACATTCAAAATCAGGTTTACTATTATGATAATATTAAAAACCATATTTACTATTAGGAAAATATTAAAAATCATGTTTAATATAATGATGATATTAAAAATCATGATTATTATTATGATAATATAAAAAATCATGTATATTATTATGATAATATTTCAAATACTGTTTACTATTATAGTAATATGAAAAAATCATGTTTATTATTATGATAATATTAAGAAATATGTTTACTTTTATGATAATATTTAAAATTATGTTTATTATTATGATAACATTAAAAATCATGTTTATTATTATGATAATATTAAAAATCATGTTTACTATTACGATGGCATTAAAATCGTTTTTACTATTATGATAATATTAAAAATATATGTCTATTTTTATGATAATATAAAAATCATGTTTACTATTATGATAATACAAAAAATCGTGTTTACTATTATGATAATATTAAAAATAATGTTTACTATTATGATTATATTAAACATTATGTTTACTATTATGATTATATTAAAAATAGCATAAAAATCGTTATTTCTATTTTGATAACATAAAAATTGTATTTACTATTATGATAACATTCAAAATCATGTTTACTATTATTATAATATAAAAAATCATGTTTACTATTATGATAATATTCACAATCATGTTTATTATTATGATAATATACAAAATCATGTTAATTATTATGAAAATATTAAAAATACTTTTTACTATTATGATAATATTAAAAATTATGTTTATTATTATGATAATATTAAAAATCATGTTTACTATTAGGATAATATTTAAAATTATTTTTACTATTATGATAATATTTAAAATCAGTTTTACTATTATGATAACATTAAAAATCATGTTTACTATTATGATAATATTAAAACATGGTTACTATTAGGATAATATTAAAAATTATTTTTACTATTATGATAATATTAAAAATCATGTTTACTAATATGATAACATTAAAATCATGATTACTATTATGATAACATTAAAATCGTTTTATTATAATGATGACATTAAAATATTTTTTACTATTATGATAACATAAAAATCGTTTTTACTCTTATGATAACATAAAAATAGTTATTACTATTTTGATAACATTAAATAGTTTTTTACTATTATGCTAACATTAAAAATCATGTTTACTATTATGATAATATACAAAAATTATTAATGATAACATTAAAATCTTTTTTACTATTATGATAACATTAAAATCGTTTTTACTATTATGATAACATTAAAATCAATTTTTACTATTATTATGATATTAAAAATCATTTTTACTATTATGATAATATTAAAAATCATGTTTGTATTAATTATAACATTAACAGAGGTTTTACTAATATGATAACATTACAATCGTTTTGACTATTATGATAACATTAAAATAGTTTTTACTATTATTATAATATTAAAAATCATGTTTACTATTATGATAATATAAAAATCATGTCGTCTTTAATGATAACAGTAAAATCGTTTTTACTATTATGATAAAATTAAATCGTTTTCATTGTTATGACAGCATTAAAATCATGTTTACTATTATGATAAGATTAAAAATCTTGTATACTATTTTTATAAAATTAAAAATCATGTTTACTATCATGATACATTAAAAATTTACTATTATGATAATATTACAAATCATGTTTACTAATATTACAACATTAAAATCGTTTTTACTATTATGATAATATTAAAAATCATGGTAACTATTATGACACCATTAAAAATAATGTTTACTATTATGATAACATTAAAATGCTGTTTACTATTATGGTAACATTAAAACGATTATGATAATATTAAAAATCATGTTTACTATTATGATAACATTAAAACGATTATGATAATATTAAAAATCATGTTTACTATTATGATAACATTAAAATCGTTTTTACTATCATGATAACATTAAATATCGTTTTTACTATTATGATAACATTAAAACATTTTTACTATCATAATACCATTAAAAATCATGTTTACTATCATGAGAACATTAAAAATCGTATATATTATTCCTTAATTCGAATTCATTTTTGAGATAAGCATTATATATATTAATTTATTTTATTTTTATTTCGGACTTTTATTCTCATCTTTATTAGTTTTTGTTTTCATCTTTAATGGTTGTTGTTTTTCACGACGTTTCGGTTAACTATTTCTCTGGCCTTCGTCAGGTGGTAACCGCGACGGATAGGAACTGCGAATCTCCTAACTGCATTTTCAGCAATCACTGCCATCCGTAGTTGTTGTCGTCTCACCACGTTTTTGGCCTAGTAAACCTCTGGCACGCTTTGGGTAGGATTGAAACCGCTATCTTCAGACAATGTCCTTCTAGAACCGTAGAGATTAAACATCTCTATCAACTGCGCCACGGGCCCCGAAGGGCGATCAAGTTGGATTCTTTGATCTTATAAATCCACGTTTATTTATTATCTGATCTTCCGTAGTCTGGTCCGTACCGATTAGTATATATATTATTCCTTAATTGGAATTCATTTTTGAGATGAGCATTATATATATTAAATGTCATTATCATCTCTGTATTATTAGTCCCCGTTATTATGTATCTCAATATGTACCTGCGACATAACATCATAATAATATTAAAAACCACGTTTACTATTATAATAACATTAAAATAATCTTTACTATAAGATAAAATTAAAAATCGTTGTTTCTATTCGATAACATAAAAAAATCGTGTTTACTATATAATAAGAAAACGATGTTTACTTTTTAATAACATTAAAATCGTATTTACTAAAAGATAACATAAAACATCGTGTTTATTATAATGGTAACAATAAAAATCGTTTTTACTCTTATAATGTCATTAAAAATCATGTTTAATATGCGATAACATTAAAAATAGTGTCTACTATTATGATGAATTATAAATTACGTTTTCTATATTATAACATTAAAATCATGTTTGCTCCAAGATAACATTAACAATCGTGTTTAGTTTAACATGAATTTAAAAATCGAGTTTAATATATGATAACATTAAGAATCATGTTTGCTATCAGATATCGTCAAAATCGTGTTTACTGCTAGATAAATAAAAACTCTGTTTACGATCCCATTAAAAATCGTGTTTACTATTATGATACAATTAAAAATCGTGTTTGCTATTTTTTTTACATGGGGATCACCATTTATCGAGGGCCGTAAGCCACTCGGGGACAAGGGTTATTTTGTGTACAATAATCAATGGGATAATATCGTAGTAATAGTTGGTATTGGAGATTTGATAAAGTATCTTACTTAAGGGGGCGATTAATCAGGAATTTGTTTATGTTGGACTTGAAGACGTCCAAGTTGTAGTCAGGTGGGAAACAGGCAAACGGAAGAGAATTTCACAGGCGTGCACTTCTCAGAAGAAAGCTATGTTTATGGAATCTACGTTACATTGAAATTGTGTCTATTATATAATAACATTAACAATCGTTTTAACTATTATGAAACCATTAAAATCATGTTTACAATCAGATAACACTGAAAGTGTGTTTGCTATTATGATAACATTAAAACATGTTTTCTATATGATGCCATTAAAAATCGTGTTCACTATAAGATACTCGAGCTAAGATCGAAGCAAAAACCTAAAGACAATGAGCCATGTACAATAACCTGTAAAGCTGTCCACGATCTTTTAAACATGGTTTTAAACCTACTTATTTTTAACAGAAGGAAACTGTCATGTGAACGATTCGCGCATGCGCAGTCGTGAGGTAGTTGACGAACAGATAACGTCACCTCAAGTACCAATTTTCAATGTTGACCCTCTTAGAAGCCTATTTTTCCATATGAGAACTGATTAAAAAGTTTTTCCACTATATGTATATATATATATATATATATATATATATAAAGTTTTCCACTTTATATATATATAAAGTTTCAAGTCTGTAGAAAAAAATATTGTTGTGTATATAGGTTGAGAGTTGTCCACACACACACACACACACACGCACACACACACACGCACACACAGATAGATATATAGATTATTACGGTACCGTTCATAAATTGAAGAAGTGCGGGTTTCTATCCATCTCAGTTCCTTTAAATGTTGTAAGATTTGTTGTTTGATTACATTTAAATACGAAAAGCAAACCAAAATCTATAGAAAATGAGCTGGAATCAAAACTAAAACGTTGAGCTTTGCATAATTTCATTCTACGAACCCTGCTTATTGCAAAAATGATTGCAAAACGTTCAAAATTAACTATTTATTAGTATTCAGTGCGTAAATAAAACAATCTAATAAAATACGAACAAATTTGCACCACCTAACGAGTTATTTGCCACTTCTACTCCAAGAAATTAATCATTTTGCGTAAATTTTTATTATATTATATTATAGATTCGGGGTTACGCCGACAAAGAAAATACCAACTCTGTTTTGATTTTTACTTTTTTAGTTTTAGCAAAACATATATGGTGATTGCGATGTCTTTTCAGACGAGTGCTACATCCTCAGTCATTGAACGTCCGTGTGCTCGAGGATGACTTTTTAGTGCTGCCAACGACTTGCATACCCTCCACAACTTTTACATCGCCACAGCATTTTTTTGTGAGGGGTGTAGACAAGTATCATTGTCTGAGTGAGTATCTGTACAAAAGATGTTATTACAGAGTTTTAGCTCTGTAGGACAGCTAAGTCTCTCTCTCTCTCGGTTTAAAATGTTGAAATCCAGCAACAAACAAGACCAAGATAGCCAGCAATAAGTCAAACTGAAGACCAACTTTATATGGGTACTAGTCTTTCGCTTTATGTTTTTTTTTTAAAGTCAGAGAGTTCTTTCTTCTTGAAAGTTTGCCTTCACCACAGCTTACGGAAACTCTCTCCACTTCAATGCCATTCGATCCATAACATACATACATACATACATACATACATACATACATACATACATACATACATACATACGTTTGGTGATTATGCAATGGATAATATATGTTTACGTCGCTGCAAACTCCACCTGAAATAGACACTTTTAGTTGTTTAATCGTATCAGATGACAACGATACGTAGCTATCGGTCTTAAAATATGGTTTTCTTGTATTTAAATTTTGTAGAATAGATAGAATTCTGTTTAAAAGCAATATCTATATTCAAATGCAGGTCCGCTCCAATGCGGCATTAGTGATTCCATGCCGAATGATCGTGATGTCGTCGGATTCATTGTGGGTGGTGAGAAGGTCGATGAGTGCGAGTTCCCGTGGATGGTAAAAGTAAACATCGTTGGCATCGGTTCCTGCGGCGGTACCCTCATTGATTCTCAACACATCGTTACGGCCGCGCACTGCACGTAAGTCTAAATAGAACTTTCACCTCTTCACTCTTTTCATGCCTTTCTTATTGTCTCTGTCTTAGAATGATGTTGAGCAACTAGAATCGATTCTAACTGCCCCCGACCCCCTCTGACTAGGGTAAGACCAAGCCGGATGGAAGGATGTTTATTTTATGGTCATCTTAATTATATTGTATAAGAGCCCTAAAATAGAATACTGTTGCCACATCTGGGCAGTAGCTGTTCGACGCGCCCTATCGAACCTTGATAGAGATCAAAACCGGCTTCGAAACCTAGTGAGTGATGCCTTTTTCTCTTCCCTGCAACTTCCGTCCCAAAGAAGAGATGTTGCAAGCCTGTCTTTGCTTTATCGTTATTTTCATGGCAAGTGCTCGAATGAACCCCAATCTATGGTTCCTCCTTGTAAAACTTCCACAAAAATCACTCGACTAGCTACAACCACTATAAACGTTTTCCCCCACTCTCTATCTGTGCCTAAATCTAAACACAGATTCATTTTGGTGTTTCGTAGAGCTTAATAAGTATTTATTAATCATCTTTTTGGGGGTATTCTATCGAAAAATACATTTTACGCTCAGCGTATATATATATATATATATATATATATATATATATATATATATATATATATATACACACGGCATAATCACGTCGATACAACAGATCCCCGAATTAAGCAACATTGAGCCTGGTCAGTACTAAAATGAATGGCCATTTGAGAATTCTAGGTGTTGTATGTGATCTCCGCTTATCTCGGCATTGTTTTCAACTGACCTGGACTTCTCTTGGCCACTGGAATCAAGCAGTTCCAATACAAAGGGAAATGTTATGTCTTATTGCGAAACCCTTGCCTCACAATTACACACGCAGCTACCCTTACAAGGGGTATCCATTGTCGTTCGAGACTGAACGTACATGTATACATATAGTGATCTTTTAAACAAAAGAACGTATCGTTATGAATTTTGGAATATATATTCTATGCAAAAAAGTAATTATTTGTTAGTATATGTTAACATTACGATGGTGTATATATAATATGAAGGTGTATATATATATATATATATATATATATATATATATATATATATATATATATTACGAGGGTGTATATATAATATGAAGGTGTATATATATATATATATATATGTATATATTACGAGGGTGTATATATAATATGAAGGTGTATATACATATATATTACGAGGGTGCATATATAATAAAGTTTTATTACATAAAAATTATGAACAGATTTTTATCATGAATTTTCGAAATTCAGTTATACTATCGACAGACAATTTCATTTGGGAAAAATTAATTTCAGAATCTTTTACCTTTGCGAAATAAGCTTTCTTAATCAGCACGCGCGCGTGTGCATGAAAAGTACAGTCTATATACAAATAAGCTAAGCGTTGTATATAGATTGTACTTTTCATAACGTTTTTTATCAATATTTTAAGAATTTATCTATTTTATTAATCTTTTTACGAAATAGTTTATTATTACTGTTTTATACTTTATTTATTTTTTTTTTATTTATTCTAGTGATCTCTACTGTGAAGGGGTGGGATTTAGCTGGCTGTCGGTTTTTTCGAGAGTATTTATATCGAGGGGATACAATGGCTTGTATTTCGTCAGAGCATTCACGATTAAAATACTTGTAGAACAGGCAGAGGGATGCAATATTTTGTCGATGGGACAGAGGCTGAAGCCTAGATGACAGTTCAGGACCTATCAGCTTGGCGATTCTCTTTTGAACCCGGTCCCGGAGTAAGAAACAAATATCATATGCACCAGCCCAAATGTGAAAACAGTACTCCATACATGGGCGAATGGTGGCCTTATAAAGGTACAGAATACTTTCAGGCATAAGTAGCTTTCTAGCACGGTAGAGAGAGCCCACCTTTTTCGCAGCAGCCTTAGCAATGTTCTCAATATATCTCTTCTAGTTCATGTTCCCCGTGAACCTTAGGCCAAGGAGTTTAATGGAAGTACTTTATTACTAAACTTATAGACTCTACGTCTCCGACCTCTAGCACATAATGGATTATTTTTAAAGCTAAGACGTGGAAGTGGAAACCTCTGATCTGTCACGAAAGAATATGGGTACCCCTTGTAAGCGTAGCTGCGCATGCAATTATGAGGCAAGGACTATGCAATACCCAACCACACTTTTCATGAATCGGCACTGCTTCAGTCCAGTGGCAGGAAGCCCTGGACAACTGGAAACCACGCGGAAAGCACATACAGCAACCGGAAATCTCAAATATTCACCCATTTTAGTACTGACTATGCTCAGCGTTGCTTAACTTCGGTGATCTAACGGGATTGGGTGTGTCAATTATGCAGTAGTGAAGACGTAGTTAAAACAAAATAAACTGTTTAAACACTAAACAAATTTCCAATGTTATTAATAACGTTTACCTATTAATTTATTATTTTATTATTGTTTTATTATTGTTTCATTATTGTTTTATTATTGTTTTATTATCGCTTATGTTTAAATTCATGTTTGGAAATATGACATAAAGCATTGGGATTTATTTGCTTCCCCACTGAGCAAATTAGGCACAAGGCCGTTTTTTATGTGGAGAGAGGGGAGAGGGGGGAGGGAAAAATGGACCAGCTCCCGATGGGTGGGAAATGGGAGCTGGATAGTGACAATTGGTATTACATTGACCAAGTTTGATATGTGGGGTTATCCCCACATATGGTCTTTGCTCGCAGGGTATGTATTTGCTTCCCCACTGAGCAAATTAGGCACACGGCCGTTTTTTAATGTGGAGAGTGGAGGGGAAATGGGGACCAGCTCCCCGAGGAGTAGGGGAGTTAGATAGTGACAATTGGTATGAAGGGTTGCCCTTACATTGACCAAAGTCTTATATGTGGGGTTGCCCCCACATATGGTCTATGTTTGTAGGGTATTTATTTGCTCCCCACCGAGCAAATTAGGCACAAGGCCTATTTTTAATGTGAGGAGTGAAGGGGAAATGGGGACCAACTCCCCGGGGAGTAGGGGAGCTGGATAGTGACAATTGGTATGAAGGGTTGTCCCTACATTGACCAAGGTCATATGTGGGGTTGCCCCCACATATGGTCTTTGCTTGCAGTATCTGCCAGAACAGATACTACACGGTATATTTATTTGCTTCCCCACTGAGCAAATTAGGCACAAGGCCGTTTTTTAATGTGGAGAGTGAAGGGGAAATGGGGCTAACTCCCCGGGGAGTAGGGGACCTTGATAGTGACAATTGGTATGAAGGGTTGCCCCTACATTGACCAAAGTCTTATATGTGGGGTTACCCCCACATATGGTCTTTGCTTGTAGGGTATTTATTTGCTCCCCCCACCGAGCAAATTAGGCACAAAGCCTATTTTTAATGTGAGGAGTGAAGGGGAAATGGGGGCCAACTCCCCGGGGAGTAGGGGAGCTGGATAGTGACAATTGGTATGAAGGGTTGCCCCTACATTGACCAAGGTCTTATATGTGGGGTTGCCCCCACATATGGTCTTTGCTTGCAGTATCCGCCGGAACAGGTACTACACTTTGATCCTAGTCCGAAGGCCACAAAGGTCACCGTCGCGAAGAAGGTGGCAAAATATGACGTAAAGGATTAATCCATAACGTCACACAAAACTATAATTATTTTGTTAAGGTAATTTTTTAAGCTCTAGTTATAGAAAAGTTTAGTTAATAGAACGATAGACTGAAGATTGCAAGGTTTCGATTCCCGGTCATAAAATCAGCTTTATTGTTATTTATTATTAGTGCAACATTTCTATTTCTAAAAATAGTTAAGATCTCTGATATTTAAAAATAAGGCACATTCCACAATGTATTTATTGCGTTTACAAACATTTTGACTGACTGAAAAATTGGGACTGGCATACGGACAAAATCTCTTTTTACATAAGATATATATTTACAGTGGAATATATTAAAAATAAAAATGGTTTCTTCCTAGCTCAGACTTTGATAAATCATCCCTGAACGTTCTGGTCACTTCCGGAAAAGACGAAACGTATTATCGCCGAGAAGTGACGGAAATAATCCAACATCCGGAATACAAGCAAACGGCTGATGCTTTCTGTAAGTAACCCTGTTTTTCTTTTTGTACTAAAGCTAGCTGAATATACCTGGCGTTATCCAGGAGTCTTTTTACTTATTTTTTTTTTATTTTCGTCCTTTTTAAAAATATATTTTCTTTTCTTTTTACCATGAAAACAATAAAAAAACATTTTGACAGTTAAATTTAATTATTACGATATCATTTTTAATTAAAAGTCAATGAGATTGATAGATTTACAGAGTGACAGTAAAATCACGATGGACACTAAGATAAGATTGAATGTTTTAACATATCATCCAATAAAGCAACCTAAGACTCCAAAAACAGCAAATTTTCCTCCTTTGTGGGAAACATTGTTGATAGAATCTAAAAACCGGAGAACAACATAAAAAGGAAGTGAGGGTTACAAGATTGCCGAAACTAAAATCCAGGTTCACTTTCTGCTCTTTTTTTTTTAATTTCCTTATTTTTTTTTCTGGCTGTGGATGGGAAATCCTGTTATATTTCACTCTGATGATGGCTGAATCGTCAATTGTGTTTACATCTATTTAATTTCAAAAGTAAAAATTTTTGTCATTCCTTTCACTTAGACAGTTGTTGGTGAAAACACACACACACACGCACACACGCAGCTGGTTATAAGAATATGTTCTTTATTTTTGTAAATGTGCAGAAGACTATATTGCTGGCACCTCTCTCGTGTCGTTGTGTCAACTCTCTCTTTCTTTGTATCTCTTTATTTGGTCGATTTGACGACAGCACTCTGATCAGCATTGTTTCACAAAAATGTGGTCACTCGCTGACCAGGGATTTTACGTCCTAAAATGTGACCTCGTTTTGAATCATCTCCCGGGTCTTGCATGGTATAAAAGTTCCAGAGTTTTGCAAGGCACACCGAAATAAGGTCGGATGTTCCATCGGTCGAAACATTGTGAGAATAATATCCAAGATGAGAAAAGTAAATCGAATAATGCACACAAGGACATTTTTGTTTTTCAATCAGATTTCGATATTGCAGTTAAATTATTACGGCATCTCTGCTAAATAGTGTGAAGCGAGGAACTACCTTTCAATAGACAGTTGAAGTGCTTTCAAATTTCCTTTTGATTTTCGGACAATAACGAAATAATTCATTTTTAATTCATCTTTTTTCTCTAACTAGTAACAAAAAATTAAAATGGCTGACTTGTTAAAGAAAGAAACCGAAATACACAGCTGTGGATTTAGTTTGATATTTAAATTATTTTTTCAAGTAGAGTTTTTTTTATTTTAAGATTTAAGTTCATTTTACGCTATTCTCTTTTTTATTTTATTTAAACCAATACTCGGCAGTAAAAAAAAATAAAAGGTAAGAAATACAGATAGACGAGGAGTGATCTTATTAAGATAAAGATAAGAAGAATAATACCCGTCCCAGGACTGGTAAAATCACCCCCCCCAAACAGAACACTTTGGCCCACTTATAAAGATTAGAAATGAAGACTATAATGCTACTAAACCTTATATCTATAATCCTTATCCCAATTTTGATGAAAATTCATTACGTGATTTGGATTCTGGAAAATGTTTAACATTCAAGGCTTAAGAAATCTTAGGAAGGTGAAATCGAGAGAATCTTGCAAAATTATTGTCTAACGACTATTGGTACTATTTAGTGCAGATCTAAAATATTTGAAAGTTCAAATAAGAGGTTATTCGTATTATTTGGATTCATCGAACCACTGTTCTCATCTTCTATCTTGTCGGGAAGTTTCTGTCGAACTCGGGAATTTAGACGGAATTTCGAGCGGAATCCTTTATTTATTTCACGGGGGTAGTATGCTCTTGTTCCATCAGCCATCGATGACTGGATAGAGGCTCTAAGCAATTGTATTTTCAGTCGCCGACACTGAAGATTGAACCTTCAGGAGAATATCACTTTTTACAATTGATTTTTCCAAGCACTCTGACTACCGCGCCACGGACAATTCTGATACGAATTTCAAGAGCCTTAAACCTATTTTATTCATATTTATAAGTAACAGTATTTATGACAAACTAGCCTGGGTGCCCGGCGTTTCCCGGGTGTTTGGAGGTATGTGTTGAGTAAAAAAAAAAAAAAAAGTGGTAGTAGGCAGGTAAGCAGGCTCGAACCCGTACCGCGAAGGAGGCAAAGAACGTGAAAAAAATGTGACGTGTTTGCTGTTGCATCCATCGCCAACCCGGAAGTGACATAGGTTTAAATTAAGGCTAGTCAATTGAAAAGAGGGGAGGACTTTCGAAAATATCGGTGAAAACAGCGACCCTCCTTGTAGAAAAGTGCCCGGTTGAGGGTGAAAGAATTAATGTTTTTAGCAAATTTTTCGATATTTGGCATCCGAAAGGTCGGCTTCAAAATGATACTGATCTCGTGAAAATCCGTTACCCCCGTGGAAAGTTTTAGGTAGACATGCATACATTTAAACAGACAGGTGAGATTTATATTATAAATTAGCCTGGGTGCCCGGCGTTGCCCGGGTGTTTGGAAGTGTGTGTTAAGCAACCCCCCCCCAAAAAAAACAAAAACAAAGTGGTAGTAGGCAGGCAGGCTCGAACCCATATCGCGAAGGAGGAACAAAAAAACGTGAAAAAAAGTGACGTCTTTGCCGTTGCGTCCATCGCTAAACCGGGAGTTGCAAAGGTGTAAAGTAAGGCTCGTCAATTGAAAAAAGGGGAAGACTTTCAAAAATATCGACGACAAAAGCGACCCCTCTCTGTAGAAAAGTGCTAAGTTGAGGGCGAAGGAAATATTTTTTAGCCAATTTTACGATATTTGTCGTCCAAAGTGTTAAGCTCTAAAACAATACCGATCTCGTGAAAATCCATTGCCTCTAGCGAAAGTTTTAGGCAGACATACATACATACATACATACATACATACATTTAAACGGACAGGTACATACATACATACATTTAAACGGACAGGTAAGATTTATATTATAGAAGAGAAGATAGTGGTCGGTAGGAAAGTAATAAATTTGTGAAATGATAATTTATGTTTAAAATAATTTATTTTTACAAAGTTTTTCAAAAAAGAATATTATAATACACTCATTGATGCTTAAAATGTAATCCGTATAAATCAAATTAATGGATGAGTCAGATGCAATAAAATTAAAAAAAAATAAACAATAAAATTTACAAGTTTAAATTTATCCCTTTTTTATCTACCATATTATATTAAAGATACTTCACATTGAAAAGAAAATGTTTCAAATAAAAAAATAAATAAAAACTCCCTTAAAATTGATTGGTTGTTTTTGTTTTACGGCATATTAACCCTTTTCAGGTTATTTAATGCTGAATCCAAACATTTTGAAGAAAAAATTTTTAATAGAATATATTTGTTGCTTTCAAGTCGGTTTCTATCTAACTCATAGTTGGAACCCTAACAGGTACTACCACTCCGGGTCAGAGTGGATCTGGGAGCAATGGCAATTAAAGGGTGGCTCCACACTCCCCAAAGCCCGCAAGCTGCGATCTCACCACTGGATATAGTTTAAGGTCATATCCAGGACCCCTAAAATTAAATTTGCAAAAATAGTTTTTTTATTTTTAAAGTAAAAATATTTTTTTCTATTTTTAAAGTAAAAAATAAAAAAAATCAGCAGATTTCTCGGATTATATAGTATCAGATGGAATTATAGTGTCATTCTCTAGTCAAATCTATGTTTTGCGTGAGAAAACTGACCGACCCAACGGATAATATTTCAAGATATTTTATTTCAGTAATGGACAATATGCAGCTGTGAAAACTGAAATTTAAAGAAAAACAATTGGCCTAAAACCACACACATGCCCCACATTTAGAAAAACAAACAGGCAAATATATAAACACATAATAAAACAAATCAATGGATTGAAATTTAACAGACGTGAACTACCAAGCAAAAAAAGAAAAGAAAACACGTGGTCGACAAAAATGAAATGCATTTCTAGTAAATAGAGTTAGTTCTTTGTTTTACATATATAGTCCCGCCTGACTACAACTTGGATGTCTTCAAGTCCAACATAAACAAATTCCTGATGAATCGCCCCCTTAAGTAAGACACTTTATCAAATCTCCAATACTAACGATTACTACGATACTATCCCATTGATTACTGTACATGCAATAACCCTTATCCCTAAGAAGCTTCTGAGCCTTGATAAGTGGGGACCCCCATATAAAAAAATATATATATATATGAGGACAACCGACATTTATGTGATAAATATGAACCCGCTTGTGAATTTAATATTCCCGTGACACTTCCGCTTTTGGAAGAATCCGGTTCAATCTTCTTGAGGTGAAGACTGTTTGCTGTCGTTTATCAATCGAGAAGATATATGAAGTGTTGTATCAGACCAGATACAGCACTTTTTTCTTCATAATCAAAATGCTCCAGTTATCTTGAATCTTAAAACTAGATTACTAGTGACGTTTCTGAATTTTTGAGATGAGGATTGGTTATTCGTATTATTTGGATTCATCAGACTACTGTTCTCATCTTGGGTGTGATTTTCACAACGTTTCGGTCGATGTAACCTCCGACCTTCTTCAAGTGTATCTTGTCGAACTCGGAAATGTCTCTTTCGAACTCGGGAATTTTGAACGGAATTCGCAATTGTAACCACAGAACCCGTGGCGCAGTGGTTAGAGTACTTGGAAAAACCAATGGTAAAAAGTGATATTCTCCAGAAAGTTGAAGGTTCGATCTTCAGCGTGGGCGACCGAAAAATACAATTGCGAATTACTTAGGACCTCTATCCAGTCATGCACCCTCGTGAGGTAAATAAAGTGTTCCGCTCAAAATTCCGTCCAAATTTCCGAGTTCGACACAAACATTTCCGAGTTCGACAAGATACACCTGAAAAAGGTCGGGGGTTACATCGACCGACACGTTGTGAAAATCACACTCATGATGAGAACAGTAGTTAGATAACTCCAAATAATAGGTTAATAGTTTTTGATACGCCGAACTTTCACGTTAAATCTCTTGCCACCGTAGTTTATATGCGAGAACTGCCAAAACTGCTCAAATCATGTTTCGTCATATTGTATTCCCCCAAGTGTACATACGCAGTTGCGAAAGCTGCGATTTAAGACAGTGTTGATATAAACTTATGGATAATATATTTTTAGAATAGGATAAGGCAAGATGTTACAAAAATCTATTAATATACAAAGCGCAAAAAACAAGCCAAATAGATGGATTTCAATAAAACAGCGACACGAGATACATTTCAAACAGACATGTGCAAGTGTTGCTTCTATTAAACCAAAGTTACAAGTTTAATTCATATTTAAAAATGCAACTTTTTCTTTTAATCTTTATTAACTTCAAACATAAAATAGTGCTACTTAGTCGTATGGGGTTACTATATGGGACCATGTCTACATTGGATCCTAGTAAAGATGGTAAGCAGCAAGATGGTTGTTCACATTACATTTAAAATTACTGCATGTTAACACAGTTAGGGAATCAGAAGACAGGGAATGAATTCTTAAATCTAGGGAAAAATCTTTAAATCTTAAATCGAGGGAAAAATAATTTCTATCTTTACTATTATATAATAAGAACTTTTCTGTCTGTCTGTCTGTCTGTTTGTCTGTCTGTGAGTTCGTTCCATATGGACTCTTAAAACAGCTTGGCCGAATTTTTTTGAAATTTCACACAAATGTACCTTACGTGCCTGGAAGCGGTCTGTGATAGGTTTTGTACTGGAATACCCCGGTAATTATCGTAGATCGATAATCTAAAACATATTAACGATAGAGCAGTTCGATTTAGAGCAAAGTGGTCATTTTTGCACAGTCTAACATCACAAGTGCATTTGAGAAGTTTTAACACCGCACAAACAAATGAGTTTGGTGTGTTATATCAACAGTGTGTTCATTTATATTACAGAAGTGAGTTCGAAATGAATGTTACTGCTTAGAACACAATTAAACCATGATACTTGATTTTCGCATTTTAAACTTTAATTGAAGTTATTATCACCGCATAAGAAGAAAGGCCAGGCATAGAAAATCAACAGTAGGACCTTTGATATGACTGGCGCGTTCGAAATGGATGTTTCTCTTTAGAGCACAATTCAAGCATGATACTTGATTTTTGCATTTAAAATTTTGATTCTGGCTATTATATAAAATATTTTATAAAATAAACAGTACGTTCTCTACAGTCTAATGTATTATAGACTAAGTCAATGCGAGGAAGATGTAAAGTTTTCACCCGGTGCACCGCGATGTGTCCCCATATAGAGATAGCAATCAATTGATTTGATTGAAAAATAGGCGATTCCATCAATTTCGATGACAATAAAATATGGAAGTGTGAAACATTCGTTGACCCTTTTTTTAAATCCTGGGCAACGTCGGGTCTCTTTGATGGTATTACAATAAAAGTCTTTCCGGCATCTAGGGACCTCTACAACGAAAGTGTTAGATTTTTCTTCTTTAGATCGGGGAGCAAAATTCCCGTGAGTTCATCAGAGTATATTCCATTAAAATACTCGTGAAACAAAACCAGGGATGCTACACTGCGGCGATGTGGCAGAGGTTGGAGCTTGGTTGATAGTGAGGAACCTCTGTGGATGCACCAGCCCAGATGTGGCAACAATACTAAGCGTGGGCGAATGGTAGCTTTGTAGAGATACGGAATAGTTTCAGGTATGAGTAGTTTTCTAGCACGTATAGAAAACTTCTATTCTTTAGAGAGTTTCTTGTAATTGTTAAACGGAAAAAAGCTTAGTCTTAATCTTAGTATCATTACATGTTACCAACCATTTCTGTCTCTATTCCACGACAGATTGTGGGTCATTTTTTTTTATTCTGGGAGTCACTACTTATCAATTCCTAAAGGCAACTAGAGGATAAGGGTTAATGAATGTAAAGTGATAGTGTTGTAATCGTTAATGGTGTAAATTGCACATAATTTGATTATTTATGGGAATGGCGCAACAAGAGATTGTTTACATTGGATTCGAAGGCTACCATGTTGTATTCAACCGGTAAGCAGTCCAGCGGAATAGTGTTTCAAAGGCGGGCAGTTTTTAGAAAGAAGCTTTATTCATGGAGTCTACGTTTAGATTCAGGCACAGATAGAAAGTGGAAGAAATCATATATAGTGGTTGTATATAGTCGAGTGTTTTTTGTGAAAGTTTGGCAAGAGGGACCATAGATTGAAGTTCAGTCGAGTATTTGCCATGAAAATAGAGATAGAGCAGAAACTCTCCTCAGCTCTCGCCACTCTCGTCTGTCCTGTGCTATTATGATAGTGTTGCCGAGCCTCAAGCCTGTCCATTCCCTGATATCCCCTATCTCTTCGTCTGTTTTTCATGCTTTCTCCCCCTCTTACTGTCCACTACATTATTGCTTTAGCAAGTTCTGTTGATCTCATTACATGGCCATACCACTGTAATTTGCGCTGTTTTAAACTGGCTAAGAGATTTCAATAAGAACCACAAGTTTGCTTTACGTGGTTGGTTACTTCTTCATTTGTAACGTGGTCTTTATAGGAAATATTAAGTATTTCACAATAACACCACCTCCCAAATGCTTGTATCCTCTTTTCAAACTCCGCTGTTACGGTTCACAATTCACAAACATACAGGAATATTGATGTTACTTATGAGCACATGAGTTTGATCTTTGGTTTGAGTAATATATTCCTATCTTTCAATATTGGGTTAGGTTTTGTGAAGGCTATGGCGGTTAACTCAACACTTGATAATATCTATCTATCTATCTATCTATCTATCTATCTATCTATCTATCTATTCCCGTGGTCTGGCTCATCGTAGGGGCGGGGCGTCTTTGTAGAAACTCTCACCAGCTCTCGCCACTCTCCTCTGTCCTGTGATGGTGCTGCTGAGCCTCAGGCCTGTCTATTTCCTGATGTTATCCCCTCCATCTATTCTGTTCTCCAGGTCATGTTTGAGATCTCAATAAACATGCGTATTTAGTCAAGATTATTTCCTTTAATAGAGTTTTATTAAATAATATAGATAACTCCTGTCTACTTGCGTTAGTTCTTATCCTTCTAGTTTTCTTCTTTTTATTTTACTCTTTTTTGCCCCAAACAAGGCATATTACCACTTAGTACTTTTAGGGCTGCTATTTGGGATCGTGTCTAACGGGCAACTGTGAAGAGTTGAGCAGCGAAATGTCTGTTCACATTATAATTAAACTTCAGCAGATCAATATAGTCATAGAAGCAGGAAACATAGATGGAATTCCAAAGTCTAGTAGTCTGCGGGAAGTAACAATTAGAGTGAAAGGCTTTCCGGCATCTAGTTGGTTGGTTGTTTTTGTTTTACGGCATATCAACCTTTTTCAGGTTATTTAATGGCGAATCTAGTTATTTTGAGGAATGATTTTTAATGGAGTATATTTTTTTAAAGTCAGATTCTGTTTAACCCATAGTTGGGACCCTAACAGGTGCTACCACTCCGGGTCAGAGTGGACCTGGGAGCAATGGCAATTAAAGAGTGGCTCCACACTCCCCAAGGCCCGCAAGGTGGGGTCTCACCATCGGATATAGTTTTAGGTCATATCCAGGATCCTGGCATCTCGTGAAGTGGTGAGATTTTGTTGATTGTCAGGTTAATCGTGGGTATGTACATAGAGGGGTACACAAGTGCTATGAGTTCATCAGGTCATATTCCATTAAAGTGCTTGTAAAATAGGCACAGTGATGTGACATTGCGGCGATGAGACAAAGGTTGGAGCTTGGCCGACAGTGCGGGACTTATTAGATTCGAGGCTCTGTTTGGATCCTGTTTAATAGTGAGAGACTAGTGGTAGATGCACCAGTCCAAATGTGACAACAACACTACATGCAAGGACGAACTGTGGCTTTGTAAACATATAGGATGCTCTCTGGCGTGAATAATTTTCTAGAATAGGAAATGGAGCTCATCTGTTTTGGAATGTTCTCAATGTATTTGTTCCAATTCATCTTGCCTATAACTGTTAGGCAGAGGAGTTTGAAAGATTGGATCTCAAGTCGGTTGTTATTTATTATGTCAATTGGTGGTTGAACGAGTTTTTCTGTTTCTGGCAATAACTGGCTGATGTAACTGCAATGATCGCTTTTCAGTCGTCCAGATCTTAAGAGTTGGTTTTCAGAAAAAATGTTAGGATATTTTTACTTCTTTTCTTTGAAAATATCCGTGCAAACAGCGATTATGCCAGTCATATCAGCCAGTTTTTGTCAGAAATAAGAAAACTTATGAGGTAACCAGAAAGGATCAGAGTATCTAAATATATTAACATGCATACTAGCGGAACCTGTGGAAATTCCACAGCGGTATCTTTCATATGTAATATACTGCTGCTGGACATTCTGTGGACGTCCACCGTGAATGAAGACTACGCGATATTTTTGTAGCCCTTTTATTAAAACTGCAAAAGTATTTATCTAAATAATCTGGTTATTACGTTTAGTTTCCAAAATCCTTATTAGTGTCTGTGACATATTTCCATTGTATGGATTCCCGGCGTAAACGGAAACCCTACGGTATCATTATACCATCTTTAGACAGAACAGGTACTACGCAGAAAGCTAAAAAAAGTATATTTTAGTTTCGCGTACGACCCCCAATTTTTTTTTTATTAACATGGCGTCTTCGGTGATCAAGTATTTGATTAGAAATCATTTAATGAATTATATATTTGTTTAAAAATGTAATAGATCATATAGTTTATTATTATTAATTAGCTATTTTATGAGAAGTAATTTAATAGTTCAGACATTTCAATAGTAAACTTTCGATGACTCATATTGTATTAGAAATAATTTGGTAGTTCACATATTTAATAAAAAAAATCATTCGATGGATTATATATTTGATTAGGAATAATGTGTGTGATCACATATTTGATTACAAATAATTTGGGAGCTTACAGATTGACTTAGAAAAATTCGATGGATCATATATTTGATTAGACATAACGTAATAGATCATATCGATCAATACATCTATTCAGTCTGAAGAGACAATGGATACCCCCTGCAAAGGTAGCTGCGTAATGTGTAATTGTGAGGCAAAGGTTGCGCAATTTCGAACCACATCTCTCCTGAATCGGCATTGTTTGAGTCCAATGGCAAAAAGAAGTTCAGGATGACTTGAAACAACGCCAAGATAAGCGGGGAGCATGTGCAGTACCTGGAATTTTTAAATTCTAGTACTGATCAGTAGATCATATATTTGTATTATACATTATTTATTTATTTTTATGTTTTGGAATCCTTTGAGATGAGCCTTCATAATTAGTGCATTGATTTTTTTGCCTTTCATAGTTATTGTCTTACCACGTTTTAGCCAACTAATCCCCGGGCCTGCTTTTGGGTAGGATTGAAACTGCTATCTTTAGACAATGCTCACCTGGAACCGTAGAGACTCAACGCCTCTATCCATTGCCCCACGGGCCTCAAAGATTTATCAAGGTTGGATTTTATGATCCTGTAAATCCAAGTATTCTTATCTGGTCTTCAGTTGTTGAGTCCGTACCGAATCGTATTATATATAATTTTTAGCTCTTTACAGCAAGTAGCTTTATGCTTTGTCTTGAGTAATTTTCATAAAAAATGAACAGGTATTATAAAATATTATATGTATTCATTTTTTTTGCGGACTGTTATCCTCATCTTTATAGTTGTTGTTGTATCACTAAGTTTCGGCCAACTCATCCTCTGGCCTTCTTCAGGTGGTTAACCGCGACGCGATAAGAATGCTGAGTCTTGTAACTATATCCTCGGTAATTATGTCCATTCATTGTTGTTGTTGATAAAATAATTACAGAGATCGAATAATATTTGTAGATTAAATATTTTATACAAAATGCCTTTGTAAATCATCTGTTTAATTCAAAATAATTTCGCAAATCAAATCTTTGATTGATACATAGAAATAATTTGTTGATTGGAAATAATGCAGTTGATCATATATTTGATTGAACATATTTTGCAAATATTTGATTACAAATCATTTGGTTGATTATATATTGATTCAAAATATTGTAGTAGATTAAATATTCAGTTAAAAATCATTCGGTGATCAGATATTCGATTAGTACTATTTTCGTAGATTGCTTATCCAGCAAGGGACCAGATTATGAATTGGGTATAATTTTGTAGATTGCATATTTGTTTAGAAGTCACTCAATGAATAAGATAATTTTTTTAAGAAATAATTTCATAGAAAACATATTTAATTAGAAATAATTTCATAGATGAAATATTTGATTAGAAATAATTTCATAGATAAAATATTTAATTAGAAATAATTTCATGGATAAAATATTTAATTAGAAATAATTCTATAGATGAAATATTTAATTAGAAATTATTTAATAGATGAAATATTTAATTAGCAATAATTTCATAGATAAAATATTTAATTAGAAATTATTTAATAGATGAAATATTTAATTAGAAATAATTTCACAGATAAAATATTTAATTAGAAATAATTTCATAGATAAAATATTTAATTAATAATAATTTCATAGATAAAATATTTAATTAGAAATAATTTCATAGATGAAATATTTAATTAGAAATAATTTCATAGATAAAATATTTAATTAGAAATAATTTCATAGATGAAATATTTAATTAGAAATAATTTCATAGATGAAATATTTAATTAGAAATAATTTCATAGATAAAATATTTAATTAGAAATAATTTCATAGATAAAATATTTAATTAGAAATAATTTCATAGATGAAATATTTAATTAGAAATAATTTAATAGATAAAATATTTAATTAGAAATAATTTCATAGATGAAGTATTTAATTAATAATAACTTCATAGATAAAATATTTAATTAGACATAATTTAATAGATAAAATATTTAATTAGAAATAATTTCATAGATAAAATATTTAATTAGAAATAATTTCATAGATAAAATATTTAATTAGAAATAATTTCATAGATAAAATATTTAATTAGAAATAATTTCATAGATGAAATATTTAATTAATAATAATTTCATAGATAAAATATTTAATTAGAAACAATTTCATAGATAAAATATTTAATTAGAAATAATTTCATAGATGAAATATTAAATTAATAATAATTTCATAGATAAAATATTTAATTAGAAATAATTTCATAGATAAAATATTTAATTAGAAATAATTTCATAGATAAAATATTTAATTAGAAATTATTTCATAGATAAAATATTTAATTAGAAATAATTTCATAGATAAAATATTTAATTAGAAATAATTTCAGAGATAAAATATTTAATTAGAAATAATTTCATAGAAAAAATATTTAAGTAGAAATAATTTCATAGATAAAATATTTAATTAGAAATAATTTCATAAATGAAATATTTAATTAGAAATAATTTCATAGATTAAATATTTAATTAGAAATTATTTAATAAATGAAATATTTAATTAGAAATAATTTAATAGATAAAATATTTAATTAGAAATAATTTCATAGATAAAATATTTAATTAGATATAATTTCATAGATAAAATATTTAATTAGAAATAATTTCATAAATGAAATATTTAATTAGCAATAATTTAATAGATAAAATATTTAATTAGAAATTATTTAATAGATGAAATATTTAATTAGAAATAATTTCATAGATAAAATATTTAATTAGAAATAATTTCACAGATAAAATATTTAATTAGAAATAATTTCATAGATAAAATATTTAATTAGAAATAAGTTCATAGATGAAATATTTAATTAGAAATAATTTCATAGATAAAATATTTAATTAGAAATTATTTAATAGATGAAATATTTAATTAGAAATAATTTAATAGATAAAATATTTAATTAGAAATAATTTCATAGATAAAATATTTAATTAGAAATTATTTAATAGATGAAATATTTAATTAGAAATTATTTAATAGATAAAATATTTAATTAGAAATAATTTCATAGATACAATATTTAATTAGAAATCATTTCATAGATAAAATATTTAATTAGAAATAATTTCATAAATGAAATATTTAATTAGAAATAATTTCATGGATAAAATATTTAAATAGAAATTATTTAATAGATGAAATATTTAATTAGAAATAATTTAATAGATAAAATATTTAATTAGAAATAATTTAATAGATAAAATATTTAATTAGAAATAATTTCATAGATAAAATATTTAATTAGAAATAATTTCATAGATGAACTATTTAATTAATAATAATTTCATAGATAAAATATTTAATTAGAAATAATTTCATAGATAAAATATTTAATTAGAAATAATTTCATAGATAAAATATTTAATTAGAAATGATTTCATAGATAAAATATTTAATTAGAAATAATTTCATAAATGAAATATTTAATTAGAAATAATTTCATAGATAAAATATTTAATTAGAAATTATTTAATAGATGAAATATTTAATTAGAAATAATTTCATAGATAAAATATTTAATTAGAAATAATTTCATAGATAAAATATATAATTAGAAATAATTTCATGGATGAAATATTTAATTAGAAATCATTTCATAGATGAAATATTTAATTAATAATAATTTCATAGATAAAATATTTAATTAGAAATAATTTCATAGATAAAATATTTAATTAGAAATAATTTCATAGATAAAATATTTAATTAGAAATAATTTCATAGATAAAATATTTAATTAGAAATAATTTCATAGATAAAATATTTAATTAGAAATAATTTCATCGATAAAATATTTCATTAGAAATAATTTCATAGATAAAATATTTAATTAGAAATAATTTCATAGATAAAATATTTAATTAGAAATTATTTCATAAATGAAATATTTAATTAGAAATAATTTCATAGATAAAATATTTAATTAGAAATTATTTAATAAATGAAATATTTAATTAGAAATAATTTAATAGACAAAATATTTAATTAGAAATAATTTCATGGATAAAATATTTAATTAGAAATAATTTCTTAGATAAAATATTTAATTAGAAATAATTTCATAAATGAAATATTTAATTAGAAATAATTTCATAGATAAAATATTTAATTAGAAATTATTTAATAGATGAAATATTTTATTAGAAATAATTTAATAGATAAAATATTTAATTAGAAATAATTTCATAGATAAAATATTTAATTAATAATAATTTCATAGATAAAATATTAAATTAGAAATTATTTAATGGATGAAATATTTAATTAGAAATAATTTAATAGATAAAATATTTAATTAGAAATAATTTCATAGATAAAATATTTAATTAGAAATAATTTCATAGATGAAATATTTAATTAGAAATAATTTCATAGATAAAATATTTAATTAGAAATTATTTAATAGATGAAATATTTAATTAGAAATTATTTAATAGATAAAATATTTGATTAGAAATTATTTAATAGATGAAATATTTAATTAGAAATAATTTAATAGATAAAATATTTAATTAGAAATAATTTCATAGATAAAATATTTAATTAGACATAATTTCATAGATAAAATATTTAATTAGAAATTATTTAATAGATGAAATATTTAATTAGAAATAATTTCATAGATAAAATATTTAATTAGAAATTATTTAATAGATGAAATATTTAATTAGAAATTATTTAATAGATAAAATATTTAATTAGAAATAATTTCATAGATAAAATATTTAATTAGAAATCATTTCATAGATAAAATATTTAATTAGAAATAATTTCATAAATGAAATATTTAATTAGAAATAATTTCATGGATAAAATATTTAATTAGAAATTATTTAATAGATGAAATATTTAATTAGAAATAATTTAATAGATAAAATATTTATTAGAAATAATTTCATAGATAAAATATTTAATTAGAAATAATTCCATAGATAAAATATTTAATTAGAAATAATTTCATAGATGAAATATTTAATTAATAATAATTTCATAGATAAAATATTTAATTAGAAATAATTTCATAGATAAAATATTTAATTAGAAATAATTTCATAGATAAAATATTTAATTAGAAATAATTTAATAGATAAAATATTTAATTAGAAATAATTTCATAAATGAAATATTAAAGTAGAAATAATTTCATAGATAAAATATTTAATTAGAAATTATTTAATAGATGAAATATTTAATTAGAAATAATTTCATAGATAAAATATTTAATTAGAAATAATTTCATAGATAAAATATTTAATTAGAAATAATTTCATAGATGAAATATTTAATTAGAAATAATTTCATAGATAAAATATTTAATTAGAAATAATTTCATAGATAAAATATTTAATTAGAAATAATTTCATAGATGAAATATTTAATTAATAATAATTTCATAGATAAAATATTTAATTAGAAATTATTTCATAGATGAAATATTTAATTAGAAATTATTTAATAGATAAAATATTTGATTAGAAATTATTTAATAGATGAAATATTTAATTAGAAATAATTTAATAGATAAAATATTTAATTAGAAATAATTTCATAGATAAAATATTTAATTAGACATAATTTCATAGATAAAATATTTAATTAGAAATTATTTAATAGATGAAATATTTAATTAGAAATAATTTCATAGATAAAATATTTAATTAGAAATTATTTAATAGATGAAATATTTAATTAGAAATTATTTAATAGATAAAATATTTAATTAGAAATAATTTCATAGATAAAATATTTAATTAGAAATCATTTCATAGATAAAATATTTAATTAGAAATAATTTCATAAATGAAATATTTAATTAGAAATAATTTCATGGATAAAATATTTAATTAGAAATTATTTAATAGATGAAATATTTAATTAGAAATAATTTAATAGATAAAATATTTATTAGAAATAATTTCATAGATAAAATATTTAATTAGAAATAATTCCATAGATAAAATATTTAATTAGAAATAATTTCATAGATGAAATATTTAATTAATAATAATTTCATAGATAAAATATTTAATTAGAAATAATTTCATAGATAAAATATTTAATTAGAAATAATTTCATAGATAAAATATTTAATTAGAAATAATTTAATAGATAAAATATTTAATTAGAAATAATTTCATAAATGAAATATTTAAGTAGAAATAATTTCATAGATAAAATATTTAATTAGAAATTATTTAATAGATGAAATATTTAATTAGAAATAATTTCATAGATAAAATATTTAATTAGAAATAATTTCATAGATAAAATATTTAATTAGAAATAATTTCATAGATGAAATATTTAATTAGAAATAATTTCATAGATAAAATATTTAATTAGAAATAATTTCATAGATAAAATATTTAATTAGAAATAATTTCATAGATGAAATATTTAATTAATAATAATTTCATAGATAAAATATTTAATTAGAAATAATTTCATAGATAAAATATTTAATTAGAAATAATTTCATAGATGAAATATTTAATTAATAATAATTTCATAGATAAAATATTTAATTAGAAATAATTTCATAGATAAAATATTTAATTAGAAATAATTTCATAGATAAAATATTTAATTAGAAATAATTTCATAGATAAAATATTTAATTAGAAATAATTTCATAGATAAAATATTTAATTAGAAATAATTTCATAGATAAAATATTTAATTAGAAATAATTTCATAGATAAAATATTTAATTAGAAATAATTTCATAGATAAAATATGTAATTAGAAATAATTTCATAAATAATATATTTAATTAGAAATAATTTCATAGATAAAATATTTAATTAGAAATTATTTAATAAATGAAATATTTAATTAGAAATAATTTAATAGATAAAATATTTAATTAGAAATAATTTCACAGAAAAAATATTTAATTAGAAATAATTTCATAGATAAAATATTTAATTAGAAATAATTTCGTAAATGAAATATTTAATTAGAAATAATTTCATAGATAAAATATGTAATTAGAAATTATTTAACAGATAAAATATTTAATTAGAAATAATTTCATAGATAAAATATTTAATTAGAAATAATTTCATAGATAAAATATTTAATTAGAAATAATTTCATAGATGAAATATTTAATTAGAAATAATTTCATAGATAAAATATTTAATTAGAAATTATTTAATAGATGAAATATTTAATTAGAAATAATTTCATAGATAAAATATTTAATTAGAAATAATTTCATAGATAAAATATTTAATTAGAAATAATTTCATAGATGAAATATTTAATTAGAAATAATTTCATAGATAAAATATTTAATTAGAAATTATTTTTATAGATGAAATATTTAATTAGAAATTATTTAATATATAAAATATTTAATTAGAAATAATATCATAGATAAAATATTTAATTAGATATAATTTCATAGATAAAATATTTAATTAGAAATAATTTCATAAATGAAATATTTAATTAGAAATAATTTCATAGATAAAATATTTAATTAGAAATTATTTAATAGATGAAATATTTAATTAGAAATAATTTAATAGATAAAATATTTAATTAGAAATAATTTCATAGATAAAATATTTATTTAGAAATAATTTCATAGATAAAATATTTAATTAGAAATAATTTTATAGATGAAATATTTAATTAATAATAATTTCATAGATAAAATATTTAATTAGAAATAATTTCATAGATAAAATATTTAATTAAAAATAATTTCATAGATGAAATATTTAATTAGAAATAATTTCATAGATAAAATATTTAATTAGAAATAATTTCATAGATAAAATATTTAATTAGAAAGAATTTCATAGATAAAATATTTAATTAGAAATTATTTCATAGATGAAATATTTAATTAGAAATAATTTCATAGATAAAATATTTAATTAGAAATCATTTCATAGATAAAATATTTAATTAATAATAATTTCATAGATGAAATATTTAATTAGAAATAATTTCATAGATTAAATATTTAATTAGAAATTATTTAATAGATGAAATATTTAATTAGAAATTATTTAATAGATAAAATATTTAATTAGAAATAATTTCATAGATAAAATATTGAATTAGAAATAATTTCATAGATAAAATATTTATTTAGAAATAATTTCATAAATGAAATATTTAATTAGAAATAATTTCATAGATAAAATATTTAATTAGAAATTATTTAATAGATGAAATATTTAATTAGAAATAATTTAATAGATAAAATATTTAATTAGAAATAATTTCATAGATAAAATATTTAATTAGAAATAATTTCATAGATAAAATATTTAATTAGAAATAATTTAATAGATGAAATATTTAATTAGAAATAATTTCATAGATAAAATATTTAATTAGAAATAATTTCATAGATAAAATATTTAATTAGAAATAATTTTATAGATGAAATATTTAATTAATAATAATTTCATAGATAAAATATTTAATTAGAAATAATTTCATAGATAAAATATTTAATTAAAAATAATTTCATAGATGAAATATTTAATTAGAAATAATTTCATAGATAAAATATTTAATTAGAAATAATTTCATAGATAAAATATTTAATTAGAAATAATTTCATAGATAAAATATTTAATAAGAAATTATTTCATAGATGAAGTATTTAATTAGAAATAATTTAATTGATAAAATATTTAATTAGAAATAATTTCATAGATAAAATATTTAATTAGAAATAATTTCATAGATAAAATATTTAATTAGAAATAATTTCATAAATGAAATATTTAATTAGAAATAATTTCATAGATAAAATATTTAATTAGAAATTATTTAATAGATGAAATATTTAATTAGAAATAATTTCATAGATAAAATATTTAATTAGAAATAATTTCAGAGATAAAATATTTAATTAGAAATAATTTCATAGATAAAATATTTAATTAGAAATAATTTAATAGATAAAATATTTAATTAGAAATAATTTCATAGATAAAATATTTTATTAGAAATAATTTCATAGATAAAATATTTAATTAGAAATAATTTCATAGATAAAATATTTAATTAGAAATAATTTCATCGATAAAATATTTAATTAAAAGTAATTTCATAGATAAAATATTTAATTAGAAATAATTTCATAGATAAAATATTTAATTAGAAATAATTTCATAGATAAAATATTTAATTAGAAATAATTTCATAGATAAAATATTTAATTAGAAATAATTTCATAGATAAAATATGTAATTAGAAATAATTTCATAGATAAAATATTTAATTAGAAATAATTTCATAGATGAAATATTTAATTAGGCATAATTAAATAGATAGATATATTTGATCTCAAATCATTCCGTGTATCAAATATTTGATTCAGAATAATTTAATATATCAAAAATGTGAGTAGAAATCATTTGATGTATGAGATTTAAAATAAAAAAATAATTTAGGAGATTTCATATTTATTTAGAAATTATTCGATGGATATAATATGAATATGAAATAATATATTTTATCATAAATGATACAACGTATACGATAGTTGATTAAGCATAATCGGGAGGATCACATATTTGATTAAAAAGTAATCAATTATGCATATATTTGATTAGAAATAATTATCTAGATTACGTATTTCATAAGGAAAAGAAATCATTAGATCAGACATTTTAATAGATATAATTTGGTAGATCACATGTTCGATTAGAAATAATCTGATGGATTACATATTTGATTTAGAATTATTTCAGTAGATAAAGTATTTGATTAGAAATTATTTGATTGATCTGGAATTTACTTATTAGATCGAATATTTATTAGTAATAGCTTAGATGGCATGTTTGATTATAGATAATTTGGTAGATCAAATATTTAATTAAAATAATTTGTTAGATGGAATATTTAGTTACAAATAATTCGCTAAGTTACATATTTGATTAAAAATAATTTGGTAAATCAAATATTTAATTAGAAATCATTCGGGTGATAAAATATATTATTAGAAATAATTAGGTGTATCAATTATTTTATAAGAAAAATTGAATTGATCAAATATTCGATTAGAAATCATTAGCCAATATTTGATTAAAATAATTTGTTAGATGGAATATTTAGTTAGAAATAATTTTCCAAGGTATATATTTGATTAAAAAATAATTTGGTAAATCAAATATTTAATTAGAAATCATCCGGGTGATCAAATATATTATTAGAAATAATTTGGTGTATCAATTATTTTATAAGAAAAACTGAATTGATCAAATATTCGATTAGAAATCATTAGCCAATATTTGATTAAAATAATATGATAGATGAAATGTTTGATCATGAATTATTCGTAGGATCAAATAATTGATTAGAAATAATTTGATGGATCACATATTAAATCATAAATCATTCAATATTATATTAGAAAAAATCGTAGATCAAACATTTGATTAGAAAACATTCAGCTGATCCAATATTAGACTAAACATCATTTGGTAAATTGCATATCTGAGTATAAATTATTTAGTAGGTAACATATTTGATTAGACTTAATTTTGTACATCATATATGTGATTAGAAATAATTTGGCATATAAAATATTTGTATTAGAAATAATTTTATAAGGCTAGTATTATCAGAATATTTTTTGAAATGATTAATTTTAATATTTTTATTTATTTATTTGCGGACTGTTATCCTAATCTTTTTATAGTCATTGTTTAACGACGATTCGGTCAACTATTCCTCTGATCTTCGTCGTTGAACAATAACTATTAAAAAAATTTACAAAATTTACAAAAAAAAAAAAAAAAAAAATCTACAGAAATAAAAAATAAAAATAAAATAAAATCAAAATAAAAAATAAAAATAAAATAAAAAATAAAAAATAAAAATAAAAAAATACAAAAATTACAAAAATTTACAAAAGAAATCTTTAAGGCTAGTATTATCGGAAATTTTTTTGAGATGAGTAATTTCTATATTTTTATTTATTTATTAATTTGCGGACTGCTATCCTAATCTTTTTATAGTCATTGTTTAACGACTATTCGGTCAACTATTACTCTGATCTTCGTCGTTGAACAATAACTATTAAAAAAAAGAAAATATAAAATTTACAAAAATAAAAAAATACAAAATTTACAAAAATAAAAATAAAATAAAAATAAAAATAAAATAAAGATAAAAATAAAAAATAAAAAATAAAAATAAAATAAAAAATAAAAGGTAAAAATAAAATAAAAATAAAATAAAATTTACAAAATTTACAAAAATAAAAAATAAAAAATCTACAGAAATAAAAAATAAAAATAAAATATAATCAAAATAAAAAATAAAAATAAAATAAAAAATAAAAAATAAAAATAAAAAAATACAAAAATTACAAAAATTTACAAAAGAAATCTTTAAGGCTAGTATTATCGGAAATTTTTTTGAGATGAGTAATTTCTATATTTTTATTTATTTATTAATTTGCGGACTGTTATCCTAATCTTTTTATAGTCATTGTTTAACGACTATTCGGTCAACTATTACTCTTATCTTCGTCGTTGGACAATAACTATTAAAAAAAGAAAATATAAAATTTACAAAAATAAAAAATACAAAATTTACAAAAATAAAAATAAAATAAAATAAAAATAAAATAAAATAAAGATAAAAATATTGATAATCATCGTTTAACGACGATTCGACTTACTATTCCTCTGATCTTCTTCGTTAAACAATAACTATAAAAAAATGAGGATAAAAGTCCGCAAATAAATAAATAAATAAATAAATAAATAATAAAGGCTAGTATTAGACTAGAAATAATTTCGTGGATCAGATGTTTTATCCGAATTAATTTGGTGGATCAGGTATTTAATTAGAAATATTTTATAAATCACATATTTAAAGAGATAGGCGTCCATTCTTCTGTCGCTCTTTTCCTCTTATGCGTATACTAGTGTGTCCTTAATCTCTCATGCTTTTTGCTGTGACTGTCTTTTATAAACTGTTTTTTAAACATCGGCGACCGAATGTTTTTAACAGCAGAAGAAAAAGAATTTGTTTCACAACGACGACTACACCTGTATATACTTGTTTATACACCCATTAGTATGTGAAAGTTTAGGCAGTCGCCATTTCGTGAATTGTTTTATTGTGTCTCGACAGAAAGAGGAATGAGCAACAGTAGAATAAAATAAAGCCTGTTTGATTTACATCCGTACACTTTTTTTATTTAACAAAGGTAGTTGATCGAAGAGTTTGGTAATTTTCTTCTACTTGTAATGTGAGAGTTATATTCCTTAATCAAGAGAACAAGAATCTAAAAAAAAGAGAAAAAAGTAGCAAGAAAGAAGCTAAACACTAAAGATAAAAAATAGAAATTGATGATTACGTTGCAAACGACCTAGTTTTAATTTTTGTTCATCTCTCTACGTTACGTAATATCATATGATTCTTTATGGCACTTAAGCACAGCTGCAATAAACTTTATTTTTTATGAAAAAATAAATACACAAGACAAGAACGTCATCGATCAGTCCAGTAACAGCTGAAAATTGCGTATTTAGTGTCGGATGTTGGATTTTAACTAGTTGATATAACATTGTAAAAATGAAGAACGACTATCGATTACTAATATTTCAATCGCAAGTGCTTCAACATTATATTTAAATGGTCCTCGGAGAAATCAAATACAGTAAATGCTTGTTGACAATGAAAAGAAAACAAAGTTTATTTACTTTTGTTTATACAAATCGAATTAAAGAAGACGAGACGAGATACAGAAGAATTGTCGACACATTCACGCAATAAATCGATTAAATAAACGTTTTAATCTATTAAAACAAGAACGCGTATGTACAGACTTTAGGTAGATGTCCGCCTGATTTGAAAAGAGAAAGTATTTGTTTTTTTATATGACTTCGAGATAATATCAGCGTAGGGTATTAGTTCTGTTTCGTGGGAAGGGGGCGTCATTCCTGACATTACTTATCTTAGAGGGGGGGGGGGAGCTTGTTGCTTGAGGCGTCACACTGAAAAAATCAGGCTCTGATCACTGCAAATTGTGCAATTATCCAGATTGATCCTTTTTTGGGGAGAGCCTGGATACCTACCACGCTACACAGACTTTGTGGAAAGAGATGGACTTCTTTCACTCTCGGGTTATCTCTGGTAAAGTTGCTCTTGTGGGGAGTGTATAGTGAGCCAGACACCTCTGTGTTGGTACTACTTGGATTCGGTGGCAAAGAAAAGTCCAGGGCGACGAGAAACAATGCCAGTATAAATAGAGAAAAGATTTCTGTTGTTTTGGATTGGGAAAGTCTACTGCAATATTCAATCACTCGTTTGAGGGAGGATGGTTACATATTTTGGGGATCGTTTGGGAAAGAGAACACGGAGGAAGGAAGGTGAAAGAGGATAAGGTATAAGAAAGACGAAGGGGACACGAAAGCAGGAGTGGACGATTGGAAAATGAAGAATGTGAATCCCTGTTCCATCACCGCAATGTGCTCCGACAAATTACTACAATTGTGCCTCTTCACTGACCAACCAAACAATCAGCAAACTTGCTCCCTTTTACTTAGATACCAAAAATCTAAAGTAGATTCTTTACTCGAACTGCTTGCCTTTGAGAATTCTCTCTCTCTGTTTCCTGGCTGTACTAACATGTAAACATTTAAATGTAATGTGAACAACTATCTCAATGAACAACTCCCTACTTAGGATGTCCCTATAAATATGGTCTCTTATTTTTCATAGCCCATTACGCCTCACTTGCAATATGCCCTAATTTGGGATGTGGAGGTAAAAAGGGAGCAGTAGCAGCGTAAGTGTTGGAGAGTCAGAGGAGGATGAAAATAAATAAATAACGTAAATAAACAAGAATGGAAATTTGAAAATTATAACACATTATATAAAAAAAGACATGTACCTTTTAGGACAGCTAACATGAGTGCACGGGGGAGGGGGCGCTTATTTATTTCTAGGTAACATCAGATGAGCCGTCTAATATATTTCATAATCTACTAATTATGTATTTTATTGTTTAATCCGGAGAAAGTAAGCATCTGTACTGACTCTTCTGATAATTTGATTAATATAAGTAAATATATTTAAATAATAAAAAAGAGTAAACTCATGAATGATCCGAGAATTATCAAATTAATAGTGATTTTTTGTACATAAAACTCGAACAACACTGAGTTACCGTGCTAGTTATTATTTTTTTTTACTAAGGGGTCACCACATATCAAGGCCCAGACACCACTTGAATTTAAGCGTTAATGTGTATACGGTAGTCAAAGTGAGAAATAAATTTAAATAAAATACTCCTCTGAATTCCAAATTAATGAAATTTACGTTAATTATATAGGGTAGGTGATCGGTGGAAAAAATCGGTAAGACCCTAACTTTCGAACACGACGGTAGGTCTGCTAATTGAGGTATGTAAGCACAAAGTAGAAAATATCCAAACAGTTTGAGAAAATATATCAGATATTAACTTAAATAAACATAGTTGTTTGTTCAGATATGCGATAAAAAACAAAACAAAAAAAATCAATGGATGAAAAAGTTCATGTATTTTTTATATATTTTCATTATAAGGGTGTTGTAAAAAAATAAACTAAAATATAGTTTGCTATAAAAATAGTTTAACAGTTTTAATATATGAATATTTCATATATGAGAGAGAGAGTGAGAGAGAGAGAGGGGGGGAGAGAGAGAGTGTGTGTGTGTCTATGTATAGCGATGTATAGCATCTAATAAATGTATTTACAAAATATTTAAAAGCAAAAGTTATGGTTTTCTTTGGTAACGCACGATGACGAGAACACACGCACAGGAAAGACATGTAAATGTAAACTAAATAACGTAACATAAAAACAACAACAACAAAAAATGAAAAATGTAAATACATTGTAAGTTTACTGAATATCTATATTTTTTTTCATTTTCTCCGGAGAAGTTGCAGTTTGTATAACATTTAATATATCTGATTGCAAAGTATGTAAACACAGAAGGTGTATTTTTTACGAACGCACGCTGGAGCGAACTCAAGAATGGAATATTAATTATTATTTTTTTTTTATTTCGGACTATTATTCTCATCTTTATTAGTTGTTGTTTTTCATATTTTATTGGTTTGTTTATTCACAACGTTTCGGCCAACTATTCCTCTGGCCTTCGTCAGGTGGTACCCGCGACGGATAGGAACTTCGAATCTCCTAACTGCATTCTCAGCCATCACTGCCATCCGTAGTTGTTGTCGTCTTACCACATTTTGACCAAGTAAACCTCTGGCTCGCTTTGAGTGGGATTGAAACCGCTATCTTCAGACAATGTTCATCTGAAACTGTAGAGATTCAACATCTCTATCAACTGCGCCACGGGCTCCGAAGGGCGATCAAGGTTGGATTCTTTGATCTTATAAATCCACGTTTATTTATTATCTGATCTTCCATAGTCGGGTCCGTACCGATTGGTATATATATTATTCCTTAATTGGAATTCATTTTTGAGATGAGCATTATATATTAATTTTTTTTTTATTTCGGACTATTATTCCCATCTTTATTAGTTGTTGTTTTTCATCTTTTATTAATTTACTTTAAGGAATAATGTATACAAGAATGGAAGTGTAAATTTTCTGAAGATCTAAATATGTGTACGTTTTTTCTTCGTATTTTGTGAAATGTTTTATACATGAAATACTTCTTCTTTGTTGCAATAGCTATAAAAACAAATGTGTTTTTTTTTGTGTCAGGCCTATTGCCGGGCCAAATAATGTTTCTTAGTGACGCCAATTATTAAATTGTAATAACTGTTCGTTTATATAGAGAAAAATAAAATTCCATAATATGAGAATAATCAGAACTTAGCAAATGAGAATTGCCAGAATGTTAAAAGGAAGAAAAAATATTTTTGAGCGGGAAATGGAAAGATAATGGTATTTCCATGAGTATATAATCCAGTTACGAAGGGTGCCAGTAACATATAGTTATAATGTGTATATTTTTCCGGGTGAGGATTGGGGGCGGTATGAGGACTTTAGATAGAGAGAGACCAATGATAACTTGCTTATTTAGAGGACAATACTTCGGGGTTGTAAAACATAACTCACAAATCTTTTCATGTTATGGATTGATTACCGCAAAAAATATAATCTGGTTCCATATAGCTGGACTAAAGAATGTATGGAAATATTTGGAATAGTAGTGAATGTGCGATATTTTTGGAAAGAAGTATGAAAAATGAAAGGTATAATTGAGATTAAACGGGGAAGATCTCAGAAAAGTGTCGCTAGACGAGAGAGAGAGAGAGAGAGAGAGAGAGAGAGAGAGAGAGAGATCCAGAAAAAATATATGTATATATATTTGGTTTCACAAGTGACGGCACAGGCCTTAACAAATTCGTCCACGCAATTCCGAACACTGTCGCCGAATCGAAACGCCACGATACGAAATGCAATAACGCGAGTCATGTTATCATTTCAACCGCCGAATGACTTATCGGCTAGTTTTTTTAATAACCGTTGGGCGAGACTAAATCGTCGCTTTGGGATAAAATGAGTGTAGTTCATTAGTAGACTTGATTTGTAATTGAAAGGTCCTGGGTTCGCTTTTCACCGCAGGTAGGCTCAACTCATACGCTTGTACACTTTCGCACATGCTCGGCACAGGAAGTTCATTTGAAAAAAGTTAAAAGTAAACCATTATTATCTGAGTACGACATGAAGTTGTATGTAAAGAATGAAAGGTAGATAAGTAAGCTTAAGAGGACGATTCACATGTTCAGTGATGACATATGTATGGAATTTGCCATGAAAGAAGTGTAATGACGTGAAATTGAAAAGCAGAAAATTGTTGAAAGTGAAGGAATAACGTTTTTGAATGGAAAATGGTAAAAGAAGTTGGAGAATAAAAATATTTAGAAATTGCTGAATTAGATAAAATAAAAAGAAACTGAAATTAAAGAAATAATAGGAAAATAAAACAAGAAAAAAACTATGATTGTTTCTTAGGTCAAAATTGAATGGGGAAAAATATACGCAGTAAACACATGGGCATAAGCTATATTTAATGAAAACAAAACAAATAGAAAGACAAGAAAACAAGGGAAGCAATAAGGATAAGTAGAGATGATGTCGATAGGTTATATGCGAACAAAAAGATGGAGGACGCAGACAAATAGATGTAGAACGATGCATACAAAAAGAAAATAGTCTCAATGTTTGCATCTCTAACTGTAAAGAAAGAAAAATGGCGTGTCAAAATTTAAAAAATGTAAGCGCGCGAACTGTTACTGAGCAAGAAATTTAAGGCACTACATGAACAAAACGATAAAGAAACCTGGTGTGAAAAGAAGGAATCTACTAGAGTCAGTAGACAAGGAATTAGGATCCATTGCAATGTGAAGGTGCTTCAGAAAACTACCTTATTGGGATCCATTTTAATCTCTCGGAAAGTACAGAAGGCATGAGAAAAGAATATGTTCACAGCCTGCGGTTATTTGCTATGATCATTTTACAGCAATAATAACGGCCAGACGCAACACATGACAACAGAAATACTGCGCAATATAAACACAGAACACTCTATCGTCATCAGACCATATATGGTAATGCTAGCGAGTCGCCAATAACGCATTCCAAATTCGTTATAGTTGAACGTAAAGCACTAGTAGTAACTAGGATTTACTTTTATGTAGCGTCGCCAGATATTCAAGTAAGAAAAAGTTTACATTTTATTTCACGCATTTTAACTGTTCTTCCCTTGACTTTACCAATAAGAACCATATCTCGGTCTGTGTATAAGCCCATCACTCTATATTTATTCAAATTTTTATTACTTACGAACCTTCAAGATAGACGTACAATCTCTAATGTTAAAAAGCCACTTACTGAATGACTGAATCTGGTTCAGTATTTTATTCTTACGTGAATAAAAAAAGGAAATTAAGGGAAACTAATTATATCTACGAAAAAAAAGACGAACGTCACCCCTTTACGTTACGACTAGCAACTACGCATTATCGTGTAAGGGAGACCTATCTTCAAACTTTGTTATAGAAGACATATCCCGACTTATACTAAGTACAATACTTTGTTGTTTTTATATATAATAATAGTCTCTCCCCCCCCCCAAAAAAAAAAATCAGTCTGAAGGTGGCAACTTTGGACGAGTAAACGTAAATTGACTAATTTTCTATCTAAAATAGGTTTGTATCCAAACGGAAAATGGTGTGTGTGTGTGGGGGGGGCAACACACAAAAAAAATCAAAATGGTGAAACCTCCCGGCAAATTACTTGCCCTTGATTAATATAAGAATAAACTTTAAGGTACATGGTCGACTAACGGTAAATAGTTTTGCTAAAAGAATTTTTTTTTCATTATTGTCATATTTTAATCTAATTTCCGTTCGTATTTAAAATTGAAATGCGTCTAGAATATTCCAAAAAGTATGAAAACTGTAACTAATAATGCCTTGTTGATCCCACATTAAAATTTCACACGTAAATATGGGAGGGGAAGCTATCTTCAAGTATCCTCTTAATTTTGGAATAGAGCAGCTGACTTATACAAATACATATTAATAAGTCCTCATTTTCTTGTTCGTTTGCCGTGGCTGTGTCTGTTGGTGTCCTTCATGTATGTGTGATAGTGTACGGAACCTCTCATATACATGAAAGGTATGCACTATCCCTGCGCCAGAACCATAGGTAAATCAATTCTGGGCCAGGTGTTGACACAAACACCACAACATGAAAAATGTCCAATACAAATAACACAAACCGTGAGACAGAAGAAAGATCCGGGTGTCATGATCGACAGGTGCTCCCTCAGTAGCCAGCGTGGGTGACCCGGTCATCATCCTGTGAATGTTGGCCACTTTTCTAATGTCAAAAACGCAAATAACACAGATGCTGAACAGATAAGTATAATCTCTAATTTCAGAGATCCAAATGATACCAACCAAACACAGCACAATCAAGATAACCATCAAAAAAGAAAAAACCTGAAGGAAGAAATGGACAACGAAAGAGAATAGACTCGTAATGGAATGCTATTATAGAAGCCACCCTAAATATAAATATGGAAGTTATCGGAAACGAATGAAAGAACTATGGGACTTGTCCAGTGACTACTATATGACTGATAATCAAGAGAGGCTGGCTGTCAACACTGGAACTAACTGAAATACAGCGAAAAAGAAATGATGAATTTGAACATGAAGCATCCCCGACTGGAACTGTACACGTGGAAGCCCCACGGGCGGAGGATCTACGAAGACTGGACTCTACAAACGTGAAAATCGAGAACAATGAAACAGAGCTAATAGAGGATGAAGCAGATGAAATAGAAAAACATAATACAGTTCATGGACGAGGAAAAAACAAAGCTCCCATTATTAAGGAACCAAAAGCAAAAGAAATTAAAAACAGAAACAGAGAAAGTTAACAAGCTCCTCCCACGCATCACAACAGATACACTCACAGACTTAAACAACTTAACTTACGCAGGAGCCAAGATGGTAAGTATGAGGTTCAACTCAGAAAAACAGCCTGGAAAAATCTGGATGGGAAATGAGGCTAGAAACCTTAATCAACAAACACAAAAAAGAACCCAAAACGATAAACAGGAAGAAAACGATGTGGAGAAGATGTAAAAATGGAAATGTGACTGGGAGGGAGAGGCTAAACAAGAAACATGAAGAACTGAACAAAAAATAGCAGAATGATCTGAACAGTGCAAACAAAACAGGACATTTGAAATCAATTCTACCAAAATGTGAACGAAAGAAAAACAAAAACAGAACGACACAAATCGACAGAAATAAAACTCTACTTGAGTAAGATATGGGAAGAATGACGAGATCACAACAGAAATACCGAAAGAAGGGTTACAGAAAATCGAAGAAGGAACAGTAAATGAAATCAGCAAGAAAACCATAAGGAAAATGGCAAACTGGAGACCACCAGACCACGACGAGATACATGCATATTGGTTCAAAAATTCGAAAGGGTAGCTCAAAACCTGAGGAAATGTATACAGGAAACAAATGTACCAGATTCGATGACAAATGTAGAACCACCCTAATACAGACGGTCATAGAGAAAGGAACCGTCCCCAACAACTATAGCCCTATCACGTGCTTATCCACTTTGTGGAAAATATGAACAACTGATGGAACTACAATTACCTGAATAATCGTGGACTTCTTCCCGAGGAACAGAAAAGATGCCATAAATAAAAAGAGGAACACATGGTCTGCTATATATATATATATATATATATATATATAGATCAAAAGATCCCGAAGGAGATAATACGACAGGATCCCTCATGGATAATAGAATGCTTAAAAATGTATAAAATACCAAACAGGATTATCAACGTGATTGAAAATGCATTGAGAACATGGCGACTGGAGCTGTCAGCTGATGGACAACATACAGGGTGACTAAAAAAAAACAAAAGCTCAATGGAGGCCATCTAGAACATATGCTGTAGAACTGAGAAAAAAAGGCCAAAGAACCTAATGGTTTGATGTGATGTTTTGAATATAATAAACTATTTATGACCAAAGTTTCATTTCATTCGGACAAGACCCTAAGAAACAGGGCCTAATTAGAGTTGGGGCCCGTTTTATTGGGTCACCCTGTATAACAGAAATTAACATACAAAGAGGCATTTTCCAAGGAGATTCACTATCACCATCACTCGCCATGACATGATGTCCCTTAACCATATGCTGAGAAAATGCCAAGACGAATACAAGTTCTCAAATACAGAGAAAAAAAGAAACACCTGATGTACATGGACAGTCTGAAACTTTTTACAAGGACCGAAAATGAACTAGAGACACTAATAAACACTATCAGGATCTTCAGCCAGGATATCCAAATGGAGTTTGATATGGAAAAGTGCGTACTATTGGTTATAAGAAAGGGAAAACTGGAGACGACAGAAGGCATGGAACTATCCGACCAAACGAAGGTGATAGCATTAGGAAACCAGACAGACGCCTATAAATACCTGGGAGTTCTGGAAGCAGACACTATTAAAGCAACATAAATAAAAAAGGAAATTGGAAAAGAATACCTTGGGAGGACAAGAAAACTCTTGGAAACTAAATTATATAACGGAAACCTAATAAAAGGTATAAATACATCGGCAGCATAGCTAGTAAGATATTCAGGACCGTTCATAGTGTGGACTAAAAAGAACTGAGACAGATCTATCAGAAGACTAAAAACGCATGACCATGCACAATGCACTACATCCGAAGGACGATGTTGACCTACTCTACGTGAAAAGGAAAGACGGTGGGAGAGAACTCGTGTTCATAGTAGACTGTGTGAATGACGCAGAACACTGAAAGGATAATTATGGCAGTGAGAGACACTGAACAAATCAACAAACAGAAAGCAAAAAGGTAAATGATAAGTCGAAAAGAGAAAAATGGGAAGAGAAACAACTAAATGGAAGATTAATAACAATGAAAAAAAGATAAGAATAACGAAAACATTTGAACGCGATGGATGCAAATAGGATACGCATGGATGCTAATAGGACAGGTAAACCGAGAAACTGAATCCCTAATAATTGCAGCAGAAGGGCACTCGATAATTCCCAACCACATTAAAGCAAAAGATCGGCAAAACACAAGAAAACAGCAAATGCAGACTCTGTCGACAAAGTAATGAAACGGTAAACCATATAGTAAGTGAATGCATCAAACTAGCTCAAAAGGAATACAAGAACAGGCACGACAAAGTGAGGAGGGCAGTATGCTGGGAATTAAAACTGTATCTCCAACGCACAGACAAATGGTACAAGTATAAGCCAGCAACAGTACTTAAAAAACGAGAATCACAAAATCCTATGGGAAATGGACATACAAACAGATAAATCCATCCAAGCAAGAAGACCAGATGTCGTAATAATCAAAAAGAAAGAAAATTCCTGTCAAATCGTAAACTTTCCTGTTCCAGCTGACCACAGGGTGAATATCAAAGAAAAGGAAAAACAGAGCAATTACGCAGAGCTAGCCAGAGGGCTGAAAGGTATATGGATGGTGAAGAATATCAGGATAATACCTATAATAATAGGAGCACTAGGGATAATTCCAAAACGCTTTGAAAAAAGAATGGTAGAAATTGGACTCAATGGAATAGTTACAAAAATACAACGACTAACGATAATGAAAACGGCTGAAATATTAAAGAAAACCCATGAATGTAGAGACTAATACACATGAGCCACATGAGCGGGCCAGGCACACTGCTGCAGAAGCAAAACATTAAAAATGTTACATGGTACCACGAACATTACAGCTGTATATCTATAAGTTTTATATCCCCTTCACCATCCCCTTTCATTGTCTCATCACTGCCCCCCCCCCCAAAAAAAAAGAGTGATACCAAATGGCCTAAAAGGGTCAATGAGGATAGAATGTGCACTGACCTGTACGAAGAGAACTGGGACCTTGGGGGAGGCTTATTGCAACTCAAATTTTAGTGGAGACAAATTGCCGTTGCTAGCGATAAATAAATAGTAAGCGGTTGTTGCGATAACGCAAATTCATTTGCAAATTTTACCGAAAAAGGTGGAGAGTACTGGAAACCTGAAGAGACTTGCTGTCACTCAGCTTTGAGGGAACACCACAGGTTGTTTTCAAGGAGAGATCTTTGATGACCCGTGTGAAAGCTCCTTGTGAGCCAATAATAATATAAATGTAAATTTAGCCCTCATCGTACTTGCTTTCCGCCATCCTCCAATTTTTTTTTACTGTAACCATGAATTGGCACCACGCTAAATGAGTTAGAAAGATAAAAAAAACCGAGGCGAGTGAAAACAGTAACTGGAGCTTCACTGAATGGGCGCGAAAAGAACTGGGACGTTAAGGAGGCTTATTGCCACCTAAATTTCAGTGAAAACCAATGGTTGCTATCAACGAAAGATCAATAGTAAACCACTGTTGCGATAACGTAATCTAATTTGCAGAGATTATCAGAAAGGTTGGTAAGTACTGGAAATCTGAGGAGACTTGTTGTCAATCAGATTCCGGGGAACACAACATGTTTGCTCTCGATGAGAAATCTTTGATGTTAACCTTTGAAAAAGCTACGAGTTAGTGAATAGTTATAATAATAATAATAATAATAATAATAATAATAATAATAATAATAATAATAATAATAATAATAATAATAATAATCATCAAGGAAAATGCAAATACTTACTCCTATTCCAGGTTTGTTTCAGTCAATTCAGAAATCTTTCTAAAATATATACCACCAAACAATAACAACAGCAAAAAGCCCAACAAAAGCGATCCTTTTGGAAAAGTTCAGAAAGAAAATGTATTGTCTCAGTTTCCTTTGGCGTTTTAAGTCTTTTTTGTTATAATTCCCTGATCCTCACGAAATTATAGCATTTCTTCATAGATAACTCGTTTATTGCCAGAAAGGCTGAAGATGAATAATTAATCCACAATTTATCTATGATAAGTCTGTGTGTGTTGACTCATTACAAATCGATCTGGTCATTAAAATCCTCCTCTTTTAATAAGAGATCGATTCCTACTTAATGATTGGACGGCCCCTTAGCCAGTCGCTGACTCTGTCTCTGACTCTGTCTCTATCTCTGTCTCTGATGTCGATGACTAAAATATATTTTATATATATATATATATATATATATATATATATATATATATATATATATATATATATACATGGTCATTTTTTTCGTCCACGGAATCTCCCACAGGGGAGGAAACTTTGAAATAACCGTAGATGCACCGCCCTGCCATTGTTGACAACATGGTCTATTTTTGGCGGAGTTTATCAAAATCGGACAGGTCTTTACTTACTTTGTACAACATTCACAGATAAAAAGTACTGGCTTTGACATATTTGATATTTCTATCATAGATAAGATTGGCACGATGGATTATCAATTCCGCATCCAATCAGGCTGTTTTTTTTAAGTCACACACACACACACACACACGCACACACACACACACACACACACACACACACACACACACACACATATATGCATATATATAGACATTTATATATGCATATATATTTTTCTAAGTAAGCTTTACATATCTATACATATACATATAGATATTTTAAAGGGTTACACACACATACACACACATATATATACGTATGTATACAGTTTTTCTAATTAAATTTTACATATATTTATGTATATATTTTATCAAAAAGTTTTACATATATATATATAGACATATATAAACATACGCACACACACATACACACACACACACACACACACACACACACACACACATATATATATATATATATATATATATATATATATACATATAGTTTCTTTTATTTGATGCAAGCTGTCAGCTGTGCATGCTTACAACTGCTTGTATGTATTGAATTGCGCCGAATACTGACAGGGGATATAAATGAAATAATTTTATCAGCTGAAAGCACCGGGTAACCGGAAACTGATTGAAATTCAACTAAACTAAGAAACAAAAAACACAAAAAACAAATAAATGTGATTGACATACACAGCGGCCGTGAAGACAGAAAATGTAGGCACCAACCAAAACATACAGTGCAAAGCTGCGGATAATACTAGAACCTGTTGGGGTGCTTATTGACACTCACATTCTATAGAAGATCAAGGTATCAACATATACTTCGATTTGAATTCGACTAAAAGCACTCTATATTTCTTCTATCGTTGTTTCAATAAAGTTAGGACCTTTAGTCTATCTGACACATAATATGAGAGGAAGGGTAAGAGATGGATTGTGATTGTATTTATGCGATTGGTTATTGAATTATTTTTATGTTTCATTTATCATCTAATTGGATATTCATGTAATTGGATATTCATGTAATTGGAAACAGTCAAGGGAAATAAAACTGACAGAAATACAATAAGCTGACACACTCGCCCCAATACACACACACACACACACACACACACACACACACACACACACACACACACACACATTTCTTTCTTTTTTTTACACAGTGATCACCACTTATCAAGGCCCGGAAGCCACTCAGGGATAAGGGTTATTGCAAGTACATTACGTTAGTGTGGAGATTTGATGAAGTGTTTACTTAAGGGGGCGGTTCATTAGGAATTTGTTAACGTTGGACTTGAACACATCCAAGCTGTAGTCCGGTGGGAAGCAGGCAGACGGAACAGAGTTCCACAGGCGTGCAGTTCTAAGAAAGAAGCTTTGTTCATGGAATCCACGTTTTGATTGAGGCACAGATATAGAGTGGGGGAAATTTTTCACAGTGGATTCAGCTAGACGGGTGTTTTTCGTGAAAGATTCGCGAGGGGGACCAGAGATTGGAGTTCAGACGAGCACCTGCCATGGAAATAACGATAAAACAAGGATAGGCTCGCAACGTCTCTTCTGTGGGAGAGAGGTTGCAGGGTAGATAAAAGAGCATCCCCCACTAAGCCACGAAGTCTATTTTGTACTCTGTCAAGGCAGGATAGGCTGTTTTTAGCAGCTCCTGCCCAGATATGGCAACAGTATTCCATCCTTGGACGTACTTGGCTTTTGTACTATAGAAGGCTCCTGCTACACGAAATGGTCATGCAGGGTCAAAGAAAGACTAGAGTGTGAGAGAGAGAGAGAGAGAGAGAGAGAGAGAGAGAGAGAGAGAGCACAAGCCTAACCTCCATTGAAAGATGGTAGAGGCGTATTACTTTCGATGTTGCACATAAGCAGTTAAAGTACTTAAAAGAATTCGATTTTGAAGTGATATTCTCCTGAAGGTTGAAGGTTCAATCCTCATTGTAGGTGATCGAAAAATAAAATTGCGAATTATTTAGGACCGCTATCAAGTCATGACTGGCCGATCGAAAGCATACTACCTATGTGAAGTAAATAAAGGGTTCCGTTCGAAATTGTGTAGATTCCCGAGTTCGCCAAAATGCATCTGACTGGGGGTTACATAGACCGAAACGCTGAAATGACATTTAAAATGAGAACAGTAGTCCGAAGAATCAAAACTACGGTATTTTTTGCTTATCAAAAATATTTACCATTTAATGTCAAATATTCATTTGTCTTTGTTTAATATTTTTTTGGAATTATTTTGATGCCTCCGCCCAGTCTTGAAAGACAAAAGAAAATCTCTGTAGGGGAAGCTGTGCGTGTAATTGTGAGGAAAGCGTTGCGTAATCCCCAACCAGATATCTCCAGAATTGGCACTTTTTGAGTCCAGTGGCTAGGAGAAGTCCAGGAAGACTGGAAACAATGTCGAAATAAGCGGAGAAAACATACAACACCTGGAAGCCCCAAATGGTCACCCGTTGAGTACTGACCAGATTCAACGTTGCTTAACTTCGGTGATCCAGCGGGACCCGGTGGGTCAATGTGATTATGCCGTACTTTCTTAATTATTTATTCAAGCATTAAAACATTAAACCCGTATAATCAAACTAGCTAATTACCTGACTTTTTTCTATAGCAGGATCCCAATCTCTTTCGTTCTTTAATAAAACTCTCATCAAACTGACTTCTGCAAAAACCCTAATTATCCCCTCACCATTTACCAATCTTCATAGCGTATCATGCGATCTTGTGGTTTCTATTGTTTTCAGATCAAAGCATTTTCACGCGTGTTAAATTCGAGCTCTGATCGCTGTGACAGCGGCTGAGTGTCGGTCAGATATCTCAAAACATTCACCATGCAATAGTTATACTGTATATTTACAAAGTGGAACACTACAGATTTATTTTAAAACATCAATTCGGGCAACTTGATTATGAAGTAGAGCTATCATCTATCAACATAGCCGTCTTCAGCTTCAATCACCGCCTCGATACGTCCGGAACTGAAGTATGCGTTTCCAAAAGCGCCAACGGGAGCTCGGCGAATACTCGGCAAATGGCAGCGATCAGGCAAGCTTTGGTGTTGTGAGAGGTCATGTAAGTGATGTACTCGACATATGACCAGACGAAGTAGTCAAGCGGGTTCAGGTCGGAAGAGGATGGTGGTCAATATGAGAAGGGTACAAAGTCCTAAGGTATCCTTGTGAAGCTAAGCCTGGGTCTCTTTCGACTTGTGCGCTGGCGCCGAGTCCTGCTGCCACACCCAAGGTTTGTCAGCGACCATTTTATTAGACCACATGAAACCACACCAAAGACCATAACCGTGGCATGATTATCACTATTAATTATTACGAGAGTTTGAGTTAATTTTTGTTCTAAAGCTGTCTTTAGAATAGGTTTAAGGTATAGATCTTCTTGTGCAGAATGTTTAAGCGTTATAAATTTCTTCTCACACGTACAGACGTAGAGAGAGATACCTTCTGCTGCGTTTTAGATTTCCATAAAATAATAGTAGGTCCATTTTTGATAGTCTAAAGCAATATCCAGTTATACTTTTTCTATCTTCATAGTTTCCCCAATCTGAATCTGAAAATCCCTTTAAACTTCTAAATACTAAATGCTCTTCCTTAGTTCCTTTAAAAAAAAAAACGAAGGACTTGTTTAGCTCTGTTTACTTCCTTCATTGTAGGCTTTTATAATTTTTGTGATAGAAGTTTCATGGTCTTCTTATGTCTGGCATCTTGTTTTGGTACTTTGTCATTTTACTTTGTGTATAAACGTTGCTGTTTATCAGGTTATTTATAGTTTTCATTCCGTCAACCATATTCGGGAAATTTTTGATATCTGGAATATTTTAGAGCCCCCAAATTCAATACCATGTCTGTAAATGATGGCAGGCAGTTTTTGATGGGACTATGCTGTTTAAATAATATAGTCTTCCATTTTCTTTAATATCGAATACAGTTCCATTCAGGTACATTAGTTTTTATTTATTGGAGCTAAAGTTTATATTTTCACCTTGTTTAGTGGCAGCTTGTACAGAAAATATATTTTGCTTAAATTTCGTGATTAGAAAGGCGTTTTCCAGAATACAGAAATAAAGTTCAGCTTTATTATTCCTAAGCAAGATTTTTTCATCGCCTCTCCCCAAAACAATATCCTTTACTCAACTGCAGTATGCTAGCTCTACAAAGTGACTCCAGGGGTTAAAGTTGGGATCAAAATTGATAAAATTTTATTCCTTTGTAATCATATGCGCCGTTGCAGCACAATTAACAAGAACGTTGCTACTATTTGTTGAAATGTCTAACGCATATGAAAATAAAAATGTATGTTCGCTAACAGAGCTCTCTACATTTTTATGGAGTCCCCTTATAAATATTTGTATTGCAATGTGGTCGCTCACAATTAGAGGAAATAATTTTCGTACTTTTCCCAGGAGAAACATTGTTTTGGGAAAAGTTGCGGTTTTATTTGAATTAAAGCTATAATTTAATTCTGGGGTTTTTAAATGGGCATTTTTAAATTTCATGATAGTTGTAGAATCGTTTCTTTTTTCTGTAATCATTTTCTCAGTTTCCTTGTAACTCCTACGTGTTACCTTCGATTGACTAAAACTCATGTCTTTTTCTTAGTTATCACGGTGATAAACGGTTAAAAATCACTCAGCAACCCTTTAAGGACGATAGAGATTAACAGACTATCGCTAATAACTTCGCCGGACATATTTAATGAATTTTCTTTTGTTTCGGCCCTTATAATATAATTTGTAATCGTCTGGACTTCCGTAAGTTTTATAGATATCAGTTTAGTTTATAAAGAAATAATTTCGATACATAATGCTCTCTTAATATGTTTAATGTTTTGCAGTAATCGTCCAAGGCTTTTCGCATTAACAGAGAAAGACTTGTAATTTAAACACTGTATTAATTCCGTAAAGACAGTGGCATTCTTTTCAATAAACTCGGGATCGTTTCTGTTTTCAGGTCGTGCCTGATTTACCTTGTGTAACTTTTGGATTTGTAAATATCTTAAAACTTTTACTTGCTACAATTCGAATTTTGATTCTGATCTATCGAAATAAATCTTTCGCCGGGTCAATAACCTCTTGAATTGGAAGCCATGTTTGATTTCAGATTTGATTTGCAGTTAAATGGGCTGGTAAACAGCAAAACAAAATAAAACAAAATAAAATAAGAAAAAGTTCAGATAGAATTCCTCACTGTCAACTTTCTCTCTCAACTTCCAGCACGTGTTCTCCCAACCACCTCTGCCAAACAGGCATTTTATTAGAAAACTGACCCAATTCCATTTGCATACGTATGCAGTGGAAGATGAGATCTCGTGAGATTCCACTACACCTTATAAATCCATGGCTGCCATCTTTAATTTCTCTCTCTCTCTCAGATCCCATCCGAAGGTAAGTTGTATAACCGCACAATACACACACACACACACACACACACACACACACACACACACACACACACACACACACACACACACACACACACGAGCACACACACACACGCTGGCACTTTATTCTTTGATTATTACATTCAATTCTACAAGTTTCCGATGAGTAGTTATTTTATACAAGTCTTGGAGATGAAGAATTTTCAGGTAGCTGTTTTGTACAGGTTCTTTTTTTATTCCATTATTATCCCAAACAAGGCAAGTGACACTTTGATGTAGGAGACTACTATCATTGCATGGATATTATGTAGAGAGTTGAAGACCAATATGTCTGTTTACAGTGCATTTGAACTTCTACATCATAGTACAGTTGGGAAAGCAGAATCTCAGAAAGGAGTTCCAAAGTCTAGCAATTCTGGGGAAGAGACTATTGGGGTAGACGGCTTTTTACATATAGGAATCTCTACCGTGTAGGGGTGGGATCATGCTGCTTGTCGGGTTTGTTGGGGGCATTTACGTCGAGGGGATAAAAGTGCTTGTAGTTCGTCGGTTCATTCACCATTAAAATACTTGTAGCACAGGCAGAGGGATGTAGCATTTCGTCGATAGGACAGAGGTTGAAGCTTAGATGACAGTTCAGGACCTATTAGGTTGGCGAGTCTTTTTTGAACGCTGTCCAGGAGTAAGAGACTAGTAGCAGATGTGCCAGCCCAAATGTGACAACAATACTCCATACATGGGCGAATGGTGGCCTTATAAAGGTACAGGATACTTTCAAACGTAAGTAGCTTTCTAGCACGGTAGCTACCTTTCTCGCAGAGGCCCTAGAAATGCTATCAATATATCTGTTCCAACTCATGTTCCCTGTAAACGTAAGGCCGAGGAGTTTTGCAGCCAAAGAGCAAAATATCCCTCTCGTGTTGACACGAAAAATTATGTGCTGGAATGCTAAAACATATAATTTTTATATAACAATTCAGGTTTCTGATTGGTTGATAGCAGAACGTGGTTCAATTTGATTCGTCAGCTCATAACGGCTGCGATTATAAATAGAATCTCCTAACTTTCAGAGATCACACTCCAATTACATATCAAAAATATTGCAACAAATGTAATATATCTATACACACGAATAACCGGATCTGTAAAATAATAAAAAAATGTACCGAAATTGTAATATGCTGAAGGAGCTGTTTTTTTTAATGAAAAAAATATTTGGATCTTAGAATGTAACTATACTGTTATTCTTTTATACATGCTCTGTTATTATATGTAACGTATATTGAGCTTATAAGCAGAAAGTATTGATATGCATAAAGGCTGAAATAGAATTGAAAATATATATTTTACCAAAAAACGTACTTATGAATATTTTCTACATTATTGATAACTGCGTAGCATTTAGGATGAAAACATTCTAGTATAAGCATATATATATATATATATATATATATATATATATATATATATATATATATATATATACTAGCATTTCAGCCCGGCTTTGCTCGTAACTTGCCCTACATGTGAATAATCTTTATGTAAGGTTTCAAATGTTTAGACCAAAACCTCTCTGAGTAATTTTGTAGGGACTACAGGGTTAAATTTTTTATAACTTGAATTACAATTTTGACCCCTTAACATTTATTATTTTGGTCTCAAATCAAAATACAAAGTTTTACCCATGTCTATGTTGCCTATATCTAAAACTTACAGGTACTTAGACCCAAAATTGGCGAAGGAATTTAGTAGAATCTGCAAAGGTCAACTCTTTCAACTTTGACCTTTTGGCAGCCAAAGTTTTGCCCCAAAACTGATAAAAATGTTTGCAGCATGTCTAAATACCCGTTATGTATAAATTTCAAAAGTTTAGACTCAAAATTTGCTCAGTAGTTTGCTACACACCGTAAAACAAATCTTTTGACATTTGACCACTTGGCAGCTCAAATTTTCGACCGAAACCGATTAAAAAGCTTGTCCTATGTCTGAATATCCTTTATGTACAATTTCAAAATTTTAGACCAGAAATTGGCTGAGTAGCTTGGTAGAGACTGCAGAGGTAAACTGTTTTTAACTTTGATCCTACTTTTGATTCCTTAACATTTACTTCTTGGGGTTCAAATCAAATTATAAAGTTGGATCCATGTCCAAGTAACCTACATTTAAAATTTCAATTGTTTAGACCCAAAATTGGCGGAGGAGTTTGGTAAAATTTTCAAAGGTCAAATCGTTGAGCTGTGACACCGTGACACGCAAATTTCTAGCCGAGAACCATTTAAAACGATTTTCCTAAATCTCAATACTCCTTATGCCAAGGCTCGAGTCCCTAGACCGAAAATTGACAGAATTATTTAGTAGGGAAATGTACACACACACACACACACACACACACACACACACACACACACACACACACACACACACACACACACATTTTCACTTTTATAGAAATATAGATATATATATTATAAAATTTGGAAGATGCTATTTATGTGACGTAGTACTTTCGCCATAACCGTGTTCGTCACAGTTCGAACTTCTCTCGGACCCCTACGCCGCACGGCATTGTCGGAAAGGAACAACAAACAAACATAAATAAATCTGAGTCAGCATTTTTTCCTTTTCTAACAAACGTTTATTTTTACCAATTTTCTTCCGTCTCGACTCCATTTAAAAAGTCTCGTTGCGGCATTTCCATTTAAATTGGAATGCACGCTGACCACAACCGGCGCACTCTCACCTTTACTTTTCAAGTCCGTCTCTTTCGGTGTCGACTTTTTCTTTTTTAACAAAAGCATTTATTACCGTTACCTTCCCGTCTCGACACTACTTCAAAAGTCTCTCATTGCCACATGTCCATCTAACCTAGATTTACGTTTCTCTTTCTTTCAACCGTATTCTGGCCACCGCCGGCCCATTATCGTCTTCACTTAAAACGCCTGTCTATTTCGGAATCGACTTTTTTCTCCTCCTCCGACGTGGTGTTCTTTTTTTATTTTTCTTCAGATGAAAGCCCGAACACACTTTCCAATTTGCATACGCGTTCAAATGCTACAATCGCTTGCCCTCATCGTTCGTCTACTCCTGATACTCTCATACGCGTTCATATGCGCTATGTGATATACCTTCCTCTAAAAAAATTCTTTACAAGAATTTAACAAAACCTGCCTGAGGTAATAAAACAAAACAAGAAAAGAAACTCAAAACTTCATCCAATAAAACATGAATAATTAAATTCTAATAAAATGTCTTAGTGTAGAGTCTGTTCAATATTTCCATGTTATACTGTTTTGCGTCTGAAATCCTTTTCCTTATTTATTCTTCTTTTTTTTCATTTGCAAACATAAAGGAACCCCAACGTATTATTCCAAATATTTAAAAGCAATTTCTTAATACGTTTAAAGGGAAGAAACTTAGCGAATTGTTTCAATAGCGAGGATGTTTTGCATTTTTTTCAGAAAATTCACAGAAGCAGCGTTGAAGTGTTTTAGCTTAGTTGTGCAAGTATACAATTTTAAATGTTAAAATATTCTATAAAGCCAGTCAAATCATTGCAAGATGAAATCAGAGTTTGCGTAGTCTTTGATGTTTATTGGTTTACAGTCTGCAAATACACCAAAAAGAAACGGGATATTTTTTATTTTAGTAATAAAGTCAGTTTATTGCTCAAAATACACAATGTATACTGTCGTGTTTCAAGAAACATTTACACATACTAATATATATATATATATAGTCTTTGAAGTTTTTAACATTTGAAACCACACAAAAAATTATTTTTTATCATTCATTTAAAAAAACATCTAGTCAGTAAGTCATTTAATCACCTGCAATCACTGCATCAACTCTCAAATTTACTATAATACCAATTTTTATATTTTTTAAGGGATCATCAGTTGTTTACCATGAAACACTGTTTCGGGGATTTAAAAACAAAACAGTGTATTACATCATGGCTCCCCAGCAGTGTTGATCAAACACCACCACCCTTAATCTTAGGAAGAAGACAAGTTACAAAATTTTTTTTTTTTCCCCAATTTCCTATTCTTAATTGTAATTACTAACCTTTTCATAGTATAAAAATGAATTTCTTACCTGTGCGATTCATCAATTTCCACATTTAAAATGGATACATTTTTTAATTTTTTAATTTATCAGTCTTGTATTTATAAGATTTGGATTAATCCATTTAACTACTTATCACCCCCACTATAGTTAGTAGTTTGTATATTTACATTCTTATTTATTTAAAATTAGATATATAAAGGTTAAAAATATTTTATTTTTACATATATACATTTTTTTTTTTTTTTTTTTTTAACTATATAAATTTATTATATGTAATTATAAATACATTTATAAATTGCTAATATAGTTTTGGATTTCCTTTATCAATATAATCTGGTTTATCTTAAACGATTCAAAAGCATCAGGATAACGAACAAATGCTTTATTTAACTGTTTAAATATTTTATTTTTATCTCCACCTTGTTTTATCATCCTTATTACTAAGCTAGAAACTGGTGGTATAAAATCTGTTAATTTTAGAGTAACGCGAGCTATTCTCAAAAACTCTGACATAATGGTTCCATAAAACACAAAAACGGGGCAGGTGCTATCCTTATATAATATATATATATATAGTAGCATAATTCCAAGATTTGAATCTACACACACACACACACACACACACACACACACACACACACACACACACACACACACACACACATATATATATACTAGCAGAACCTGTGCACCGGTGTGGCCCATCGGAAATATGACAAAAAGTCAAAGCAACTATCCCTTCCCCGAAAACGAAATAACTTTCGATTATCTAATGCATTATCGTACGTGCATCACGTAAATCACTGACGATGATTAAACAACCAAAAATATATTAACAGCAACCACTGGTAGACAGCGGTTGTTGATATTGGTAGTCATTCTTGCCTCACTAAAATAGTAGGCACTGGTGGCAGTTGCCAAAGTGAAAGCATCTGTTCCGATGTCTTCCATTGTCGGTCAGTGGCAGCTAGTGGAATCCACCGACTGTCATAGTTGGCGATTAGTGTTGTTTTAGGGAGGTAATTGTCTTTACAACTGTCTTTGTAAATTCATGTCGGTCAATATCGATCACTCTCATCCAGTTGCGTGCAATGTCATCTAGTATCAGTTATGACTGTTATTTGCGGTAACAGAGGGAGCGTGATGTTTTTAAGTGGTTACTGTTAGGTGATTGTCCTCGTGGGCACGGCTAGTTATTGTTGTATTGAGGCAGTGGGTGCCTTAACATCTTTTGTCAGGGTCGTAAAGTATTGTTGAATGGCGGCCATGACCGATGGCGGCCATGGCCGATGTAGTGTTCGCTGCTTTTGTGTAGATATTATATGTGTTTTGGAAGCCATATTTTACATACTGTACTTATACTGTCTACGGTAAGTATTGCTTAGTTGGTTGTTAGGTGCCTCCCATGATATGACTGAGTCAATAAATAATAACGTTACTATTTCAGCACGGTCCGTAGTTTTCATAAGTACCCAGGCGTAAAATGGTAAAAGCCCGAATGCGATCTGGCATGTTTACTTTGTGTAATTTGTAAAAGTATATGGTCTCTAAAAACAATTATACTATTAAGAAGTATGCCCTGGTTGGCTTGAAGCATTGTGTAACGGATATAAGCTTTTTTTTTTACAATGCAGGAATTTACAGTCGTTGTTAGCAGATAAATAAATAATTCAATAATATTTTTATTTACCTGATTGTTTTTTCCTTCATTTTTGTTCTACTATGGATGGTATTTATTTCATAGGTCCTTTCGAGTGTATCACTCATCGTCAGTGGAGAATCGTATATCCAATCTCTAAGATGTCAACTGTAAAGTGGCCGTTGTGTTCCAATTTTTTCTAAAATTCAAACGCTCTTAAAGTTTAAATTAATTAAAACTGAATATACCACTTAAACAGTTAACGTAATTATCGAAAATAAGGGGAAAAAGTGGAAAGATTTTTTTTTAAATCATGTGACCGCCACAGAGATCGGGAAACACTTGCCTGAGTGAGATAGTAGCGGCATAAGTATATGGAAAAGACGTGTTGATACGATAAAGTTTTGTTAACCACATTGCGGACAAGAGAAACAAGAAAAAAAATCAAGATGCTGGCATAGTTTGGAAAGTACCATTAATAAATGCCTTTTGTTGAAACTTAAAAAGAAGCCTAATAGACTTTCTTTCCTTTATTCCTTTGTGACAACAACTTGTTAGATTCTAGTTAAAATGCAATGACCACGTTACACTTCGTCTGGTGGGGATTTTTAATAAGGTCCTCTCTGGTGTACTCTTTAGTGTCGGCAATAATTAAAAGCGAAGACATGTGTACCCAAATACTATGTAGTGCTTCATTTTACGAGAAAGTATACTTCGGTCAGAGAGAGAGAGAGAGAGAGAGAGAGAGAGAGAGAGAGAGAGAGAGAGAGAGAGAGAGAGAGAGAGAGTCTTGATTATTAACATCTTTCAAGGCTTTTCATTTGCCTATGCCTTGTTCTCGTTCGCTACTTAACGAAACTCTCCCTGGGTTGATTTCTTAAATCCGCTTTATATACACACCTCATCCTTTAAACAGCTTCCCAGCATAATGTGCTATCAATTTATTCTTGTTTTCGGGTCTATGTATGGAAAAATTCGAACTCTGTTCGCCATGACAGCTAAATTTGGTGCTGGCGTCTTGGTGGCGGTCGGATATCTCAAGACCTTCACCATGCAACAGGTGCATTGTGGTTTTCTATATTTACACATAATTGTTGTTGATTATTTTTTTATTGCATAGGCTGATGTTCTTCCAATTATATAAATGAGATTAATTGTTGATTTGTAAGTTAATTTTAAAATCCATGAACATTCATGTCTTTATGGGACACTTGTATGCCACAAATGTTCTTATGTAATGATGCGTTTGATTGTACAGGCGGTGATTGTAATCTCGTTATCTTCATTCGACATAAGTGTTTGATTTCAACACTGTCCATACGATCAATCACGTTGTCTCAGTAACTGCCCTAACAACAGTATTTTCCCTCAAACTAAAATCACAACTAAAGATCTAAACAATAAACATTTTGAGAGGTGAAAACGATATTTGATTTATCTACCAAACGTGGGACTTGCAGCACGGGAGACATCTCTTTTAACACAATATATGCAATATATGCCAGTGGAATTGAACTGGCTTTTTCTGAAGGAAAAATGTTAAGGGACTATTGAATTCACAAGCGTCCTCCAGTCACATATATATCTCAGTCAGAAAAGATGCCAACGATAGATTTTTGCAGTTCTTGCAATGAGATGTCGACGCCCTCCTATAAACAGCACCTGGTATTCCCAAATGGTCATTCATCTGCTAGTGGCCAGGCTAAACGCTGCTTAACTTTCCCGATCTAATGTGAATCTGTTAACGTGATTATGTCGCTTAAGTCCATCTGCGTAAGGCCGCTTCTCCCTTTGACCAAAGAGTCCAAACTGCCAGACTCTCTGTCAGTTTATATATATACAGGGTGACCCCCCTAAAAAAAAAACAGAGGGCATTCAATTGTTTTTCTGAGCATTTTACAGTCAACAGAGAAAAAAGTCCAAAGACCCTCGTGTTTTGATGTGATGTTTTGAATATAATAAACTAGTTATGACCAAAGTTTCATTTCATTCGGACAAAACACTAAGAAACGGGGCCTAATTAGTTGGGGCCCGTTTTTTTAGGTCACCCTGTATATATATATATATATATATATATATATATATATATATATATATATATATATATATACTAGCAAAAGTAACCGTCGTTGACTGGGTTCAAAAACAGCCTACAGAAAATGGACTCTGATTTATGAAAGTATGATAGATTATGAAAAGGAAGAGTTGTAAAAAGATAGCTTCGAATTTCGGGGTATCAAAACCAAAGCAAAATATGATGAAAGTAAAAATATAATAGATAAACCCCATAATTTATTATACCATACCTGTTCACACTGAAACACTTATCACAATATTCTGTGGATCTATATTAAAAAACCTTGTTAAGCTTTGTGACATATTGCCATTCTATGGAGGTCAGGCGCGAACGAGCACCCCATAATTTTATCATACCATATTTCTTCAAACTGAAACATAATCATCAAAGTATACTTACGTAGATAGATATGAAAAGTCTTTATTAAAGTTTGTGCCTATTTCCATTCTATGGAGGCCAGGCGCGAACGCAGACCCCACAATTTTATTATACCATCCATATTTAAGTTAAAACATACTTATCAAAGTATTCTTATGTACATCTATATCAAAAACACTTGTAAACGTTTTTTTTTTTAATTTTTAAAATTTTTTATTTCCATACTTTGTGGACCAGGCGCGAACGCAGATCCCACAATTTTAATGAACCACCGTTCTGCCAGATCAAACATACCCATTCGTGTGTCTCGATACATCTATCATAATATGTAATCAGTTTTTTAAAATAGTCAACCATATAGGAGCCTATTCGTGACCACACACACACACACACACACACACACACACACACACACACACACACACACACACACACACACACATTCAGCTTTATATCATAGAAGATATATATATATATATGTGTGTGTGTCTATGTGTATGTGTGTGTATGTGTGTGTGTCTGTGTGTGTGTGGATATAATATTCTGTGTATCACAAATAATATTATAAGATGCAATATTTTATTTAAAGATTTTAAAGATTTATTTTAACAATGCTCAAAACATGAGCAGAGTTAGGTAGTAAGTTATGAACATATATTTATTGCAATTAAACTACACAGAGGCTTCCGTGGTTCATCCTGTAAGGAATCTATCGGTTAATATCTTGCCCTAATGATTGGGAAATGAAACGTAAGAGTGTCTATTTAGTTTAATTGTAATAAATAAATCTTTCTATGTATCTATAAAGTGAGAATGTGTATGTGAGGACATTTCTCAACCTATATAATCAACCAATTTTTATCTAAAAACTTGAAATTTGGTATATAGAATATTCAGACACGTGGAAAACTTTTTAATTTATTTTCATCTGATAAAAAGAGCTGCTAAGGAGTCTAAATTGAAAAACAAATAGTACTCGAGAGGCCACCGCATTTTTATCTGTTTTTAATTCAATTCGCAGTCGTGAAATATAACAGCTTCCTTCTGTTAAGTAAAAGTTTGCTTGAAAACACTATTTAAAAATCATGTCCAGCTAGTCTAATAGTTAGCGTATTTGACTCATTGTCTTTATTTTTATGTTTCGATATCAACTCGAATATTTTTTCCTACCAAAAGCGAATTGTTTAGAAAAAAACATATTCGCATGCACATATTTCATTTTTTTTATTTCGGCTTCTTTACTTCATTTTTTAAATGAATTTAACCTTACGTTTAATACCTGTTTATCGATCGATCGATGCCTCTGTTCAGTCTCGAAAGACAGAGGATACCCCCGTAAGGGCAGTTTGCGCGTGTAATTGTGAGGCAAGGGTCGCGGAATCTCTAACCAATCCTCTCCTGAATCGACACTGTTTAGGTCCAGTGGCAAAGAGAAGACCAGGACGACTGGAAACAATGCCGAGATAAGCGGAGAGCACATACAACACCTGGAAGTCCAAAACGGTCACCCATTTGTACTGACCAGGCTCAACGTTGGTGATCCAGCGAGAACCGGTGTGTCAACGTGATTATGCCTTATACCTGTTTATAGTCAATAAGAATTCTGCATTAATCAAAATATAATATTATGCGTATTTTACGACCTGGCAATGTCGAGCGGCCTGCTAGTATGTCTATAAACATCAGAATGTGTGTGTGGACACTTAACATATACACTGAACGGATGTAGGATTTACAAGCTTGAAATTTTGTATACAGGATATTCAGACATTTGGAAAACTTTTTAATCGGTTTTCATCCAGGTAAAACAGCTGCTAAGGGATCCAAATCGAAAATTTGGTACGGGAGGTCGTCGGATTTTTAACTGTTTCACGAATGCGCATGTGTGAATGCTTCACATGACAGATTCATTATGTTAAAAATAAGTAAGTTTAGAAAACATTTTTTAGACATCTTTTCAAGCCGATCTCGTGGTTATCGTACTTGATTCACTGTCTTTAGATTTTCCTTTCGATGTCAGTTCGAGTAAGTTAATACATGTCCGTCTCAGTTTCTGTATGAATTAAAATACAATATTTATGCGTATTTTACGACAGGTCAACGCCGAGCGGCCTGATAGTTAAATTTGATATGTGTGCATATATATATATATATATATATATTGTCATCCACATAAAGTACTGTTTCGTTGTATCACAACTCATCAGTGTCACTAGATATACACCTTTCCCCAGCCGAGGATCGAACATACAACCGTCGCATTGACAGTCGGCAGCTCTCACCATTAGGCTACAAATACCGTAAATATTTCTCCTTGAGTGTGTATTAAATCCACACCCACCCGTTGCAAGAGTGCTCTAACCATAAGCTTGTTTACAAACAAATTAATATTGGGCTTCGCTTAATAGCTTAAATACGCGTCGGGTGAAAATATATTTACAAAGTGCTCAACCCAAAGAGGGGGGCGGCTTTAATTAATTAATTTTAATATATATATATATATATATATATATATATATATATATGTGTGTGTGTGTGTGTGTGTGTGCGCGCACGTGTATATATATATATATATATATATATATATATGCGCGCGCACACACACACGTATATATATACGTGTGTGTGTGTGTGTGTGCGCATGTATATACATATCTCTCTATCTCTCTCTATATATACATATATCTATCTATATAAATTCATATTCCTGTTTGTTCACAATTTGATTACTATATACGAAAAGTTCCTTACTTTACTCTTTGATTTATTTCTATATATATATATATATATAGTATTATTCTTGCGAACCATACACTTAAGAGATCATCTCATTTGACATATAATATTAAGAAAAACCTATTTTATTAAATAGTAGTATCTTAGTTAATATTTCTAGCGGGAGAATTGTTTAAGTGTTCTATTTAAAATTGTTATTTAATAAATTTTAAACACTAATTATATTGATAGCATATTTAATCTAATTTATTTGGAATTATTATTCCAACATCGATAAAAAAATATTTTTAGAGTGACTCGCCTCTAGAAACTCCGGAACATGAATAGTTTGTTTGCTTAAACAGACTATTTACCAAATAAAATAATTTTATAAGCTCAATAAGTTTCTAGCTTGAAAAATAATTCCGTGTAGATAGAAAAATGTTTGGCTTTTATTTGTTTTTAAAATATTCAATGAAAATAACACGAAAAAACTGAAAAGATTTCATTTGTTTGTTTTTATTCTTCTTTAAACGGATATACAGAAATCGGTAATTTTTTACGATGTGACCCAGCGTCGTTTAACAGCTGAAAAAAACTAAAATCTACTGCTCCACCCCTCTAAATTTTCACTTTTTTCTTTTTTCACGTTAATCTCATCGGTTAAAAACTTAACTTTCTAATTAAAGAAAAGGTAAGTTTTACGACGTGACACAGCGTCGTTTAGCCTCTAAAAATGAAGATCTATTTTTTTGGGGCCTAATACGTTTAAACAGCCTTTATAAATAATATGAAAGAAGAAATTCTTTCTCTTATAATAAGCTCTACTCTCTATTGCGTATTGAGCTTTTTTAATTCGGTTGGGATTACATTTTCTATATATAAATACTGTTATTTATATTAGTTTGAAGTTTACCATTGCGTATATCAGGTAAACACTACATCCCTTTATTTTCATTAATATATATATATATATATATATATATATATATATATATACATACACACACGCATATATATATATATATATATATATATATATTTATATATATATATATATATCGTAAGTAAATAATGGGTAATCAAGAATACTTCCACTAACCAACAACCACGAGGTTGTTTGCACAGTAACTGAGAAAGCTAACATGCGTGTCCGTCTACCTTGGACCCAGCAAGTTATTTCCTCCCTGATTTTCCTCTGTGGACAGCAACCACGCTTGATGATTTGAAAATTATAAAAAACCTAGAGACCTCAAAAGCATGTGGACCTGATCTCATCCCGGGTGTGCTATTAAAAAAATGCTCCGCTAAGGTTCCTCCAGTTCTCTCTAAACTCTTTAGCAAATGCCTTAACGAATCTTGCTTTCCTGGCTGCTGGAAAACTGCTTCTGTGGTGCCAGTTTACAAAAACTCTGGCGAAAGAACTGACCCATTAAATTATCGCCCAATTAGCCCCCTCGCTCTTTTTGCGAAAATATTTCAGTCTTTAATCAATCAATGTCTAGTGTACCACCTTACAGCTGCTAAACTTCTATCTGACCACCAATATGGATTTAGGCAAGCCCGTTCTACTGCAGATATCCTAACTGTAATCTCTGAACGATTATACGAATCACTGGATAAGGCAGGAGAGGGGAGGGATGTAGCCCTAGATATATCTAAGGCTTTTGACAGGGTATGGCACGATGGTCTTCTGATGAAAATAAAATCCTATGGTATTACTAGACGAATGCTTCGCATAATTAGATCCTTCTTAAATGAGAGAAGAATCCAGGTTGTCCTTGATGGGCGTACGTCCAAAACTTTTATATAAATGCGGGTGCACCTCAGGGATCAATTCTTGAACCTTTATTATTTCTGATATTCATAAATAACTTACCCGATAGAATTGTCTCTGAGAGGGGTATATTTGCTGACAACACCACGCTCTATAGCAGGCACGTGAGGAAAACTAATAAGCACATATCTAAGGTAATGGCTGAACCTCTAGAGGAAGACCTTCAGTCTGTAGTTGAATTTCAAGACAAAGGTCGTTTCCTTTAATAATTACACGAAACCTTACAAACCACCAATAGCTATGGCTACAGATACTTTGCCTGAAAGCACTTCGTTCAAGCTAATTGGTTTAACATTCACAGGAAACATGAGTTGGAATAAATACATTGAGATCATTGTCAAGGCTGCTGCAAAGAAGGTGGGCTCTCTATACTCTGCTAGAATTTTACTTACGCCTGAAAGTATTCTGTACCTCTACAAAGCCACCATTTGCCCATGTATGGAGTACTGCTCTCACATTTGGGTTAGTGCATCTGCTACTAGTCTCTCGCTCCTAGACAGGGTCCAAAAGAGAGTCGCCAACCTAATAGGTCCCGAACTGTCATCTAAACTTCAGCCCCTGTCCCATCGACGAAATGTTGCATCTCTCTGCCTGTTTTACAAGCATTTCAATTGTGGATGCTCTGACGAACTACAAGCCCTTGTACCTCCTCGACGAAAATACTCCCGAAAAACCCGACAAACAGCGAAGTCCCACCCCTACACAGTCGAGATCCCTAGATGTAAGAAAGCCTTTACTCTAATAGCTCCTTCTCCAGAACTGCAAGACTTTGAAATTCTCTTCCGATTTCCTGCTTCCCCAACTGTACTGACATGCAAAAGTTCAAGGGTAATGTGAACAGACATCTTGCTGCTAAACTTGTTACATAATACCCCCATGCAACTTATATATATATATATATATATATATATATATATATATATATATATATAATGCATATATATTTAAGTAACAAAATAAAAATACTAAAATGAAATAAATAGATAAAAATGGACTCTACCACATTCCTTATCCATTCCTCCCCGACAAACAACTAAGTCAAACTAACTAACTAAGTAAAATTAAACAAATAAACAGCAAAATAAAATAAAACAAACTAATAATTATCTATGTAAATACAACCGAAAAAAGCCTTTTTAGCAACAATCAAATTACTCCTGATGACGATCACGGCCTCAAGGCGCTCGAGAAAAAATAAACGACATACAATCACTCGGTTACGTATTGCACAATTAAACACCTGAAACTAATGGAAGTACTCGTCGAATGAAAAGAATTAACAGAAAAATCAAGATTAAAACAAAAACTCTATTGTATTTAACTAACCCTATCTCGACCATAACTTGCTGCCTAAATATACGCATATATATATATATATATATATATATATATATATACATATATATATATATATATATATATATATATATATATATATATATATATATATATATATAGATCCTGGATATGACCTTAAACTATATCCAGTGGTTAGGCTCCAGCTTGTGGGCTTTGGGGAGTGTGGAGCCACCCTTTAATTGCCATTGCTCACACTCTGACCCGGAATGGTAGTACCTGTTAGGGTCCCAACTGTGGGTTAAATTGAAACCGACTTGAAAACAACAAATATATTCCATTAAAAAATTTTTCTTAAAAATGTTTGGATTCGGCATTAAATAACCTGAAAATAAACTAATAACGGCATTAAATAACCTGATATGCCGTAAAACAAAAACAACCAACCAACCACACACACACACACACACACACACACACATACACACACACACACACACGCACACACACACATATATATATATATATATATATATATATATATATATATATATATATATATATATTGCACATCCACTTTGTCCAGAAAATCTCACCCTAACACAGAAACTATGAAATGTCAGCTCAATTCAAAACAAAATAAAACCAACAAAAAGCAAGAAAAACAAAAAACGATCAAACCAGATGCACACCCAAAGATCACCGATTCACCTCCTTCCTTAAGGCTCGCATTTACAAATATTCGTAATCTTATAACTAATTCAGACGATGTAGAATAATTTCTCAAACGAAATCCCCGGATATCTTAGCACTAATGAAAGTAACCTACTCTCCTCAATCGCCCTTAACCACATGTCTAGTTATTTCATATTTTGCCGTAAGGTTTTAGACAGACACATACACGGGGTCTATAGTCTTAACACTCTCCCCTTCACTAGGGAATCTAAACTAGAATCAGATAATCAAAACCCCATGTGCTTTAGATTTAACTTTACAACATGAATACTTATAGTTCTATCGTCTTCCTTTATCCCAGATCTGTACTCTTATCAAGCATGTCTTTGACAGCATATATGCAGCACTCTTTCTAGATACCAGCGCTAAAGTACAAGTATTTAGTGACTTTAATGTTCACCCCAGTAATTGATTTGGTTTCTGTAGTTCCACGTACACAGCTGGTAGCATCACACATAGCTTTTCTATATCCCATTTCCTGACACAGACAGTAACGTTTCTAGACCGTCACCCAGATCGACAGGATCAGCAAGTCTCATTGGATTATGTAACAAATGCGCATTAAATACTCAAGAATGTCGATTATATTGTACAGGATGGAACGAGAAAATTATCGCCCTAGAAGAGACGACATGATCCCATTTCTGTTTTATGAAAAACTGGTTTTCTTTTTTATGCAGATCATCTACTAGTTGATCAGTTGTGTACAAATCCCAAGAATGATAGGAGCCTTCTACACAATATTCAACGAGCGAGATCGGAGATACACCGCTGTACAATTCATGCGCTTTACCGATCAAAGTTATAACAACAGGACCATTGCCATCACCTTAAGAATGCGTCACTGGATTACCACAAATAACAGAGACGTTCCTAAGGTGATGAATACAAAGTTTCCGATCACGGTTATGGTCTTTTGTGTGGTTTTAAATGAGAGCTAAATCATGCTACCTCACATCTTCAAAGTCGGCATGAAAGTCAACACCAAAGTGTATCTAGATGTGCTGAAGAGTGTGTGGATTCTTCGGTGCAATCATGTGGCCATTGGAAGACCCTGAGTTTGGTAGCAGGACTCGACGCTGGTCCACAAGTTTAAGGAGACCCAGGCTTAGCTTCAGAAGGAGTGCTACAACTTTGTATCCTTCTCTTACTGTCCCCTCCTTTCACGACTTTAACCCGCTGGACTACTTTGTTTGCTCATACATCGAGAACATCACTAACATGACCTCCCACAACACTAAAGCCGCTATTTGGCGAGTATTTGTTAAGCTCCTGCATGCTCTTGTGAAAAGGCATGCTCCCAGTTCCGGACCCGTATCGAGGGGGTGATTGAGATTGAAAGCGGTTACATTGAATAGATGTCAGTTCTACTATATAATCAAGTTACCGGAATATATATTTTTTTCAATAAAAGGTTTATAATAAATCGGAAGCGTTATGTTCTTTAGGGTGACAATTATATCCCCCCAACCCTGTAGTAATGAGAGCCATCATTCCAAACCCTCAACCCCAAGTCGAAGAGACATTGCTGAAGACGACAAAGTACTACAAGAAAATTAACTGAGAAATTATGAAGAATCATATCAGAGATACTCTATAAGGAAATATCTTTTTCCTCCCTATGGAACAGTGCGCAAACGAGACAACAATTAAAGCGCATTTTCCCACACGGAAGTTCTATAGACAACCCCACTCTCCCCAATAGTTCACTTCTACTTGTGCAGCTGCCATTGCGCAAAGGAAGTTTACATTGGCAGGAATAGTTGAATAAACCTGTTTGCATGCACAAATATACATTCATAGGTAAACTAACGTTATTTTTGTACTTTATGTGCGCATGCGCGTGGATCAGATGCTTAAGGATGAGATTAGAGAGGCGTATGTTTTGGTTTCGATTTTAGAAGATGGCACCTGAGTCATGTTTTATTTTTTACTTTTTGAAATCGTTACTATATAAAAGAACTGATAGAAACTTTACTCTATAATAATAAATATGAAAAATGCATGAAATAAAATATCATATATATGTGTGCGTGTGTATGTGTATGTGTGTGCGCATTAAAAAGTTAGTTTAAATAAAGCAATATTTTTCAAAGTGCTCATTATATATATATATATATATATATATATATATATATATATATATATATATATATATATATATAGTAATTTATAAAATATATATGGCGATTAAGCTACACTGAATATCCCGCGTTTCATCCACTCTAGTACTCTTCAGGCTTCAGGCATAAGCCTGAAGAGTCTTCGAGTGGATGAAACGCGGAATATTGAGTGTAGCTTAATCGCCATATATATTTTATAAATTACTAACTAGCTCTACCTACGTATTGAGCACTTTTGAAGTAAATACTTAATGTTTACGCATAAATCTATACGTTCGTATATTAATTTTATGTGAGTAAATTAAGTAGTTATATATATACATATATTATATATATATATTTATATATATATATATATATACGGCTGTGGAAAATAATTATATATATATATATTTTCCACGTATATATATATATATATATATTCCACGTATATATATATATATATATATATATATATATATATATATATATATATATATATATATACGGCTGTGGAGAATAATTATATGTATATATATATATATATATATATATATATATATATATATATATATATATGGTTGTCGTGCGATTGTGATTTACGAGATGTGTTTGCTGTATTGACAGCAAGTAACTGTTTCGACTGTTTCGGTTATGTGAAATTGCAAAAGAAACGTTGTGTTGAGTTTATCGTTTTCCTTTGCGACCGTGTCTACATACTACGTGTTGGGTCCGTTAAAGAAAAATACATGAATACGTTACTGGGGATTAATTTGACAATGTTAAGAAAAGTTATCTGAACAGCGTTACAGGTTTTCAATAAAAAAACAACAACATTTAAACGGACTTCTTCATATACTCAGTCATAGGTATATAAGCTACTTCATATATGTGAACTAATTTGTATATCTCTTTGAAAAATGAACGTTAATTAATAGCTGCATATGTACGTACATATTTCTGCATTCATGTTTTCATTAATTAATTGATTATATTGTTTAGTTTCTTATTGAATGATTGGTCTTTTATCTATTACATCCATTTCATGTTGTGCATATTCTCTCTCTCTCTCTCTCTGTCTCTTTCTCTCTCTCTCTCTCTCTCTCTCTCTCTCTATATATATATATATATATATATATATACACGAAGGACATAACAACCTACTGAGCAAACCAAGCATAGAGCTGAATGCAATTTGGACACCTCTGATAGAGAGAGAAAACCTTGAATAACAACATAGGTTCAACATTAACAAAAAACAACTAAGAATTGTCCTAGTGACATATGGCCGAGTGATCCTAGACGTTGTATCAAAGTTTACAGTTACCCAAATGTGCTGAGTTCAATCCTGAACGAAGGCAGTGAAAAAGTAACATTCAAAACAGAGAATCAGCAACTATGTCCCAAAGCCGAACTGGAACACGGTACCCCCGTAATAATAATAAAGGGTAGGGTTCGAGACTCCTAACAAACGGTTCCTCAGTTCGATACAAAACACTTGACGAAGGCCGGAGGGCAAAACGGCCGAAACGTTGTGACAATAACAACCAAGATGAGGAAGTCAGTCCGAAAATCTCAATCAATGAAAACACCTCATCTCAAAAATACAGACAATTACTATATATATATATATATATATGACATTATCTGTGTGTACAGAACAGTCTCTACAAAACTCCTCTCTTATTTTTTTCTACAAACTTTTCTGTTTAAGTGGCTCAATTTTAAATGATGTCTGATCCATCTGTCGATAGCTTACACAATAACGACTAAAACTTGAACGCTAAATGTTCTAGCTGATCGCACCAAAGTCATTGTTTTAAACTTTGAAATCATCATTATATATTGGGTAACTACGTCTGGTGGACTATTACTATATATTGGACACAATATAATAATCAATAGCGTTTTCGCTCTATAATAATAAATGCGAAATCTTAATAAATTAAAGTATTTTTAAGCTTATTTTACGACCAGACAACGCCGGGTAGCCTGTTAACTTATGCCGTTATAAAATCGAGTTTTTTTCTCGTTCTGATATTAATATTATAAGCCTACTTTTCTATTACTTTTTATTTGCTTCGACACGTGAGCAAAATATGACACAATGGCATGTTTAATGTGGGGAATTACTCGACCTGATATCGAAACCAAAACCTAAAGACAGTGAGTCGAATACGATAACTATTACACAAGCTTGACATAACTTTTAAAGAGTGTTTACATAGCAACTCATATTTAACATAAGGAAGATGTCATGTTTCACGTCCGCGCACGTGTAGTGGTTAAACAGTTGAAAAATAATGGAGTGGCCTCTCACGTGCCAATTTTTCAATGTTAACCCCTTAGAAGCCCCTTTTCGGGATGAAAACCAATTCAAACCTTTTCCACATGTCTGTACATTCTATATACAAATTTCAAGTCAGTCCGTAGATCAAATATTCGTTGAGTATATAGGTTGAGAAGTGTCCTTACACACATTCTCACTTACACACACACACACACACACACACACACACACACACACACATTTATGTGTGTGGGTGTGTAAATATGAACATCTATAAAATAAATAATGGAGTGGCCTCTCACGTGCCAATTTTTAATGTTAACCCCTTAGAAGCCCCTTTTCCGGATGAAAACCAATTCAAACCTTTTCCACATGTCTGTACATTCTATATACAAATTTCAAGTCCGTAGATCAAATATTCGTTGAGTATATAGGTTGAGAAGTGTCCTTACACACACACACACACACACACACACACACACACACACACACACACACACACACACACATTTATGTGTGTAAATATGAACATCTATAAAATAAATCACACATGTCTGTTTAAATATATGTATGTATGTATGCATGTATGTCTGCCTAAAACTTTGGATAGAGGCAACAAATTTTCACGAGATCGGTATCATTTTAAAGCTCGGCATCTCGGACGACAAATAGCGAAAAATTGGCCAAAAACATTTATTTCTTCATCCTCAACTGGACAATTTTCTACAAGGAGGGGTCCATTTATTTCGAGCCATTTTTGAAAGTCATCGTATCAATTGGATTGACTAATTTTAATGTTCCGAACTTCCAGTCGTGTCATGGAGTAACGGTAAGATGTCAGATTTTCTTTCACTTTCTTTTCTGCCTTCGCGTCACAGGTTCGAGCTTGCCTTCCTACTACCACTGGTGTAAAAACGACACAGAAAAAGGAATTGTCCCCAGCAACTACATACCTAGAATCTGTTTACCTACAACGTGAAAAATACTTACTGCACAACTGAGAGAACAAATTTATTTAGACTACCCCAAGAGGAACAAAACGGATGCCAAAAAGGAAAAAGAGGAACACACAACCATACATACATAGACCAAAGGATTCGATGGGCAATACATAACTGAAATTAAAATACAAAGAGGAATCTTCCAAAGTGATTCCCTATCACCATTATTGTTAATTATAGCCACGATGCCCCTGAAAAACATCCTAAGAAAATTCCAAGCCGGATACAAGTTCACTAACACAGAAGAAAGAACGAACCACCTAATGTACATGGATAACCTGAAACTGTTTGCAAAAACGAAGACAGAACTGGAAACACTAATAAACACGACCAGAATCTTAAGCCAGGATATCCAAATGGAATTCGGTATGGAAAAGTGAGCACTTTTGACCATGAGGAGAGGAAAACTAGAAGCAACAGAAGGTATAGTAGAGTCCAACCAAACGGAAATGAGGGCACTAGGTGAACATGATAGCTAAAATACTTGGGAGTGCTGGAAGCAGACGCCATCAAAGCAACGGAAATGAAAGAGAAAATATTCATCAGATGAACAAGAAAACTCCTCGAAACCAAACTAAATAATTGAAACTTACTTAAAGGAATAAACACGTGGACAGTATCACTAATAAGATACTCTGGACCATTTGCATACTGGATAAAGAAGTACTAAGGAATACCGCCCAGAAAACTCATGACGAAGCACAATGCACTACACTCGAAGGATGATACTGACCAACTATAAGTGAAAAGAAAAACACACAAAAAAAAAAGGATTAGAAAAATACATAATGCAGAACAGAGAAAGAAATAATTACTGCAGCAAGAGACACGGAAGAAATAAACAAGTTAGAAAATAGACAAGGAATAAGACAAGGAAAGAAAAATAGGAAGAGAAATAATTACATTACATGGATGATTCATACGAACGACAAAAGAAGAGACTAACGAAAACACGTTTACAAAAAAATCAAACCTTAACAGGGAAACTAAATCACTAATAACAGCTGCGCAAGATAACGCAATTAGAACCGACCACATCAAAGCAAGGATCGACCAGACATAAGAAAGCAGCACATGCAGAGTCTGCGGACAAAAAGACGAAACAATAAACCACGTATTAAGTGAATACAGGAAACTAGCCCCAAAAGAATATAAAAATAGACACGATCAAGTGGGGAAGGCATTACATTGGTAATTATACAAACAATCGCATCTTGAACGCAGAGACAAATGGTACAAGCGCAAAACGACAGCAGTACTGGAAAATGAGTCCGAAGTTCCTATGGGACATTGATATATAAACGGATAAACAATCCAAGCAAGAAGACCAGATGTCATAATAGTTAACAAGAAGGAAAAGTCCTGCCAGATTGTAGATTTTGTTGTTCCAGCAGAGAACAGAGTGAGACTGGAAAGCGGAGTAAATAAGACGGAACTGGCCATAGAGCTGAAAGGAATCTGGAAAATGAAGAAAGTAAAGATAACACCAATAATAGTAGGAGCACTAGGAACGATACCCAAAGACTTAAAAAAAAGAAGAGGAGAGATTGGAATCAGAGAGATAGCAGGAAAGATACAACGAATTTAAAAAATGACAACTGCAGAAATATTAAGTAAAACTCTTGAATGACAAGACTAACACCACATAAGTACACACAAACTGGACTCAGAAACGGCTACAGATGCAAAACAGAAAGGGACATCACATGGAATCATGAAAACTGAAACTGTATAATTGGAAAATACCGCTACCTTTTTTCTGTGAGTGGCACCACAGCAAATAATGAGAGTTAAGGAGGATGGAAAGACCGAGGAGAGAAGCACTGACCAAACCCCCACTGGAGGAGTGCAAAGAGGACTGGAACATTAGGGAAGCTTATTGCCACCCAAATTCAAGGCTAATAGTCGCCGTCAACGAGAAATCAATGGTAAGCGGCTGTTGCGATAATGCAAATTCTTTTTAAAAAGGTATCAAAAAAGGTGGAGAGTACTGGAAATCTGGGGAGACTTTTTGTCACTTAGACTTCAGGGAACACCACGTTCTTATTAAAGAGCTATCTTTGATGATGGCTTGTGTGAATACTCCTAGCGAGTAAAAAAAATAAATAAAAATAACAACAGCAACAACAACAACAACATTAATAAGAATGTATATATTAATTCTATAGTCTTTAACATACTTACGTGTATCACGATTTCTAGATTATAAATTATTTGAACGGGAGATCCTATTTATCAAAAAGGAAGATAGGAGGTGATGACATATTACGAACATTAAATTAATATATAGTTACGATAATTTAATATTCGTAGTGTGTTATCACTTTCTGTCCTCCTTTTTAATAATTAAGATCTCCCGATCACCGAAGACGTAATGTAAGAAAAAAAATAAAAATAAAAAATGATGTCGCTTTTAAAGCGAACCTGAAACTAAATATTCATTCATAACTAGGATCCAAGTGTAGTATCTGTTCTGTCTAAAGAACTGTATAATGATATCGTGGGACGTTTCGTTCGCCCCGGGCGTCCATACAATAAAAATATGTTACAGACCCCTATAAAGATATTGGAGATAAACCTTAATAACCAGATATATTCTGACACTACATTAACCCGATCACTTAGATAAATATTTTTAAATGGTTAAACAAAAGGGCTACAATTCACGCTGAACGCCCACAAAATGACCAGCAGCAATATATGTCATATGAAATATGGCGCTATGTGATTCCCACAGGTCTCGCTACTGCTGCTGATGCTGCTGCTGCTGCTGCTGCTAATAATAATAATAATAATAATAATAATAATAATAATAATAATAATAAAAATAATAATAATAATAATAATAATAATAATAACGACAACAACAACAGCAACAACAACGTATGTCCAAAAACACGTTTGTACATTGGATAAAAAATTATTTACAAAATACTGTATTTCTGGTTAATTATTTTAATTTTCAATAAACAATTTGATTTATATTGTAGAACAACTTAAAAGATGTACATATATATTTACATGTTGTGTTTCAGGTTGACCGCTTAAAAACTGGTAGCAAATTGTCTGTAAGAAATGATTGATACTGATTTTGTGACAACGACGATAGCTTTCATGACGTGCACGTACTTAGTATTATTCGGATTATCCGGACTACGGTTTTCATCTTGGG